>NC_141153.1:17017500-17317500 GCF_053477565.2 Lygodium microphyllum | reverse complement strand
AGTTGCAACACTGGAGACCAATCTCTTTGATGGGCTCCATGTATAAAATCTACTCCAAAGTGCTGGCGAACCGGCTTCACAAGCATCTTCCAGCTATTGTGCATCCTCTCCAATATGGTTTCATTAAGGGCCGCAACATTCTGCATAATATCTTAAATGTGCAAATGGCTATTGACTATGCGCGGCACTCCGGTCAGGAAGTGGTATTGATCCAATTGGACTTGGAAAAGGCGTTTGATTATGTGGACTGGTCTTTCATTGCAGACCTCATGTCGGCTATGGGCTTTGGTACCCGCATGTCCCGATTGATCTACACCATTAGTGCTGAGGCTTCTTCCAGAGTTATGCTTAATGGTGGAGTTACAGAGCCATTTGCCCTTGCACGTTCGGTCAGACAGGGTTGTCCTCTGAGTCCTCTCTTCTTCGCCCTGGCCACTCACCCGGTCCTTTCAATGTTATCCTCCATGGCAGCATCTGCTTAGCTGGCCCGCCTGTCTCTTCCGTTGGGTCAGCATTTCGTTAGCCAATCTTTGGCTGATGACACCTTTATGATTTTGCAGGCGGACAGGGACAACATTCGCAGGGCATTAGATGTTTGGACACTCTTTGGTCAGGCCTCTGGGCTTCGCATCAATGCCCTTAAGTCAGCCATTCTCAGTTGTACGGAGCCTGATCTACAGTCCTTAGGCTGGCAAGGCCAGGTGGTTTCCCGTGGCTCCATTGTCAGGCACCTTGGATACCCGTTGGGGGTGGATGTACGGCCAAAAGACCTACTGAAGTGGATTTCACACAAACTGGCCGCGAAGTTTATGTATTGGAAGTCGCAAGCGTGGCCATTCCATGTCCGCCTCAAAGTGGCCCAGACAATCATGCTTCCAATGCTAACATATTTCCTGCCTTTGTTACCATGGACGCCTACTACTTTGAAGGCCCTCACTCATCCCATCCGTTTCATGCTGTGGAAGAAGGACTCACTACAGGCCGGCATTTCCTGGATTTCCTGGTCACACGCATGTACCCCTAAGCGCATGGGTGGAGGAGCTATTTTGGATGCACACACTCATATGTTAGCTCTCCGTTGGTCCCTTTTCCGTGCCATGTGTGTGGACCATCACCCATGGATCATCATAGCCCGTTATTTTCTTGAGGACAGCGGGCTCCGCCATGGCAACACACGGGTTCGGGCCTCCTGGTGGCATGTCCTTAATGCCGACTCTCGTATTTCCTGTCCCTCTTCCTCTTTGTTACTGCACTTGGTCGGCTCTTGGAAAGCGGTGCTCCAAAAGGCCCATTGGCACCCAGTAGGGGACCGCTTGCAGACTAACTCCTTTCAGCTGGAATTGTTGGCAGTATCGAGACTCCTTTCATGGGAAGATAAACATCAACTCAGACCAAGATTTAATCGCATGGCCCGTTTAGGTGTGACGTCGGTTGCGGATGCCACCCTTACCACTCGCAATGTCCTCCTATCATTTCGGACTGCTCGGCGACTCTTCAAGATCCCGCGTGGATACCGTGCTTTATGGGAGCAGCTTTCGTCGGAGCTTCAGGGTCGGCAACCCTTTCCGGCCTTGACTGTGGATCGCCCTTGGCAGGACTGGGACCTTGCAGGCCGCCTGAGTCTGGAAAAGGCCTCTACTAATCAGGTGTATCATCTTCTTGTTCAAGATCACCAATGGCTGGGAGAGAAAGCTAATACTGTTTGGGGACTGCGGAAATCACTGTCATGGTGGCAGAAAACGCTGATGGAGGGCTGGCTAAATAAGACACCTTTCAAATGCAAGGTTTTTCTTTGGCGGGTGATGATTGGTGGACTTCCTCTGGCCTCGGCCCTTGCCAAGCGTCGCATCTCGAATGGCAATTGTTTCTTCTGTACCACACCGCCGGAATCGGCCCGACATCGTTTTCTCTCTTGCTCGCTCGCCAAGAATATCTGGTCGCTCTTGTCGCACATTTGGCGCGCGGTGGTGGGGCCCTCGCTAACTCCTTTCGACTGGGTTTTTGTGCGCCCGAAGTATCCCGCACCGCCACAGTTGCATGAGAAGATCTTATTTCACTTTTTCAGATATTGGGGATGCTGGCACATTTGGACTACACGCAATGCTTTTCTCTTTGATTCGGCCTCTAATGTACCCCGACATATTGCCAGGCTTAAAGGGCTCTTGCATTGGCAGCTAGATATCATCCGACACTCCGACTTGCTCCCTCGGGAGGACTTGCATCCGTGGCATATGGCAATTGCCTCTGGGTCGTTGCCATGATTGGTGTATCCTTTTCAGTGCATTACTACGGGGCTTCCCCACACGTTGGCCTAGGGCCCTCGTGTATCTTGTAATCAGAAAAAAGAGAGAGAGAGAGAAAGAGAAAACCTCTTCACATGTTGGCTTTGTGTCATCATGTATCTTGTAATCCTGTAATCTTGTATTTTTTTTCGTAATTAATATAATTACCTTTTACGAAAAAAAAAAGAGAGAGAGAGAGAGAGAGAGAGAGAGAGAGAGAGAGAGAGAGAGAGAGAGAGAGAGAGAGCCATATAATCTTATATTTTTTTCATAATTATTACAATTACCTTTTATGAGAGAGAGAGAGAGAGACTTGCGAGGGGGGACAAATGCATCACTCTCTACAGAAACTTAGATATTGCCTTACGTTCAATATACTGGTCAAGCAACTAGTCAGTTGGATAATTCCCAAAACCAGTTCTCATAGTTCCGTATCTTCAAAAACCTTTTGAAGTTCACTGCGATGCTTATGGGGATTGCATTGGAGCTGTACTTAACCAAGAGCATCATGCAGTAGCATTTGAGAGCCGACGCCTCAAGGACCATGAGCTACATGCTCCAGTATATGAGAAAGAGCTTATGGTGGTGGTACATGCTCTTCAAGTATGGAAACATAGATACTTCCTCACTCAAAAGAAGCTCTCAGAGAAACAGATGCGTTGGGCAGATTGGGGAGTATGTACAAGATAATCAAACTAATTTCTAGATTTTAAGAAGAATGATGTTTTGGATAGTAGCATATATATGACGAGGGTGCTGCACTCCTTTTCCTCTTATCATGAAAAAGGGGTCATCCTGTTTTTCACTACAAGAATGTCTATGATGTCTTTTGTATGATCATCGTTGCTGTTGTTGTGCAAGAGAACTTTGTTGAGGACATGGGGTTTTATGAGGTCATGTGAACACCCTTGTTACCATGATGTACTTTTAGGCAAGCTAACATTATTGTTTCATGATCACAAGTTGGTGCATGTTGTTCCATGGAGGCCAATGGCGGACTTTATAAAACTACTCAAGCAAGAATGCCCAATTTGGGTGGAAGTGGAGGTTTCTCTAGCTATGTGTTGGCCTCTTTTGTTTGATGCCATGGCTAAGATTGGGGAAGTGTTGGCTCTTTCTAGTACTCATGCTGCCAATAGAAATCAAATGTGCATGCTTTGGGATGCTTCCTAGAAGCGTGCTACTTGGTTGCATGTGAACTCTCATGGTATGCAATACTTGCGCTTCTGTCTCAAATGGGGAGCTTTTGTGGGACATTGCTTCACTTGTGGCCAGCTAGACCATTTTATGGTAGAGTGTACCAAAAAGAGAGAAGAGGCTCGACATGTGAATGATGTTCTTACTATAAAATAGGATGGTCTTTCCTCGCATATGCATACAGATACCCAACTTGTGGTGGGACATATAGACAAAGGGAAACAACTTGTTCCTCCTTTGATAATGCTCATGGTAGGCAAGAAGTGCATTTGAAAAAGGCAAAAGGTTTGATGATGTCTTGCAGATTGGATGCTTGCTTGACACACAAAATGTTTTGTGTACCTACGTGTGTTGTAATGATAAATCTTCTTTCCAAGGTATTGGTGTAGCATTGTTGAGCACTAAGAAAATTTATAATCTAAGGTCTCAATAGGAGTACAAAAGCCTTTGATGAACGTGGTAAAGTGATTAGTGGAATTGTAGATACCCCCCATCATAGCACTCTTGATGCGGATCAACCCTTGACTTCTAAAGTGCATAATAATGGGATGAATGCCTTCGCTATTTTTGTTGGGTATGGAGCTAATGAAGACAAACCAGCCAGCTATGGAGGGTGAAGCTCCATGGTTGGTGTGTGTGTGTGTGTGTGTATTATAATGATTTTTTTTGAAAGGTCTTACTAGAACCTGCTTTTTATTGCAAGGGGTTTTCAGCTATTTCTAACAATTCCCTATCAATTAGATAGTTTAGGATACATCCACCTAACTTTTTGCATTTCTCATATATGTTGATACTACTATCAAACCGATTATCATTGTCATCAATAAGATCTTCCTCATGTAAACTGTATATCTCTGTTTTCATAACAACTCTTTCTTTTAACACTATACTTCCTAATTTATCTATAACCGTAGCCGCTTTCATTATAGGATTATTATTAGCTATATCATAGAATATTAGGCCTAGTGCATATATTACTAATATTTCTACTGTGTAAACATCTAATGTATTCAAGATATCTACAATATAATCATCCTTGATCTTTTCTATCAAATAATTTCTCATATTAAATGTCCTATTTCAACTTCCTTTTTCACACGTTATATATATATATATATATATATATATATATATATATATATATATATATATATATATATATATATATATATATATATATATATAGAGAGAGAGAGAGAGAGAGAGAGAGAGAGAGAGAGAGAACTCTTGCAAATACACAATGAGCTAAACAAAATGACGTGATAGTACAAGTGATAGGGACTGAATAAATAGGTTGAGGTGCCTACACCTTTGACCCTTATTAAATGATAAGTGGTGTAAAAGGTGTTCACACCTAAACATACACTTTTACACACAATAATGTGTGTTCACACACATGGATAAATTAATCTAACAAATCCCTCCCTTCAGATCATGGATGGCTAAACCCATGACATGAAACATATAAAAAAGAAAAGGGAAGCTCTTATCTCAGAGAGGCAATGTCTAATCTTGTACAGTGATTTTGGAAAAATAGATATATAAGTAAGAGAGATACAACACGAGGTACGTCATGATATGGTCTACCAAAAAGCTCACGGACTGGATGTAAGACATGGTTCAAAGGTGCGTGTGCATGGCTCAGATGTTGATCAAAATTTAGTATGGCTTAGAGGTAGTGGGCAGGGCAGGCCAGGGCTGCTGAGTGCACGACACTTTTCTTGCTCCTCTTCTTCTTGTTTTGCATTAATGTGCAATAGTCCTAGACAAACTCCGTAGTAGGTCAGGTCTTGGGCAACAGCTGGTGAACACACAAGGCTGAGTTATGAAGGCAGTACAGATGTGATAGGTGGCAACATTTGAGACTGCTTTGATACCATTGTTGGGTGTGGAGCTCATGAAGACGGACCAGCATGCTATGGAGGGTGAAGCTCCGTGGTAGAGAGAGAGAGAGAGAGAGAGAGAGAGAGAGAGAGAGAGAGAGAGAAAGAAGGAAAGATCTATTAAAGGGCAGAGTGGCCTATGAGACCATAACCTTACAATTGGTATCATCATCTCGCATCAGATAAGAAGAGAGAAGATTTATGTGTAAGTTTACATGGTATATTGGAATGAGAAGTATGGAAACTGAAAAAGTTGGAAAAAACTAAGTTTAAAAAGATCAAGAGTGTAGGGTATCCCCCCCTCAGTCTATGGAATCCACCAAGACTCTACAAGCTACCTCTGATTGAGTCACCGTGCCAATCTGCCTCTGTAACGAGCAATCGTGATGCGAATGTGACGTATATGGGCACGCCTATGTTGCTGAGTAGGTACTCTCGAGCGTTGTGCTTTGCGTAGCGTTGTAGCTTTGTCAACTACGATGCCTCCTAATGCTGTATCTCGGCAATGCCTATCAGTAGGAGATGCAGTGTTTGGGGTGGTTGCAACTAGGGGTTCAGCTACGCTGAAGTAGTCTGTAACTGCCCTCTAGAGGGGTGGATGATGCTGGGGTCACCTATCCCGTAACAATAATGCTCTGCATATTGTGTGGTCACACCAACTTAGTGGAAACCCCTCACATATGACTCTATTGAAGAGATTTGCCAAGATAGGGGCCAATGTATAACATGCATGTGCGAAATTCTCTGCCACAAGGCCATCTTGATCATGTGCCCTCCCATTCTTCAACCTCCAAATGGCATATCTCACCATCTTTTCCGTAAAGAAACCACATTGTGTTGACCTAGAGTTTGATGGATAGGGTACCTACTCTTGTGATGGAACATCGTATAGTGCCCTAACATGTTCATGCCAAACCATAGGTGATGTCAATTGAATTGGGGGTTGTCTCCCGTGAAATTTCCTCCATGCCCTCTTGCTGTCTTTGCTCAAAAAGAGCTGATACATCTCTGACTCTAGTTCGGCTAAATAATCTCTCTTCTTTTTTCACACAAGACGATGAAAAACATTCCGTGTCTGCACTCATCATCATACCAAGCATTTTGAGCGGCATGACAATTGCGTATTGCAGTAGGGCCCGTCTTACATGAGAATGCCTCTGAAGCTGCAGCATGTAAAACCTTCGCTAGAGATCTAGTGGCATCTTCCAATGGTTCATGCTGGTCCAGCTGACTTAAGCCCTCTCGTACTGCATCACTATAGATATGCGATGTTTGCTCTAGAAATTCATAATGCGGCAATGTGTGTGACTGTGTGCATGTTTCTTGTCTTTGACTACATGCTAGAGTAAATTTTAGGATCGCATGGTCGACCGCTATATATATATATATATAGAGAGAGAGAGAGAGAGAGAGAGAGGCGCGCGTGGAGATGGCCGTCGTTCGTGTCCTGTCCCTGCGCCGCCAGCGGAAACCCTACATCGCCTGAGTTGTTGTTTCCTGCCTGTGAACGTCCGCCTGCACGCGGGCGCCTACTTGTGGAGGCTCAGGAGGAACCGGAGGATATGGTTCGTTGCACAGAGGAGATGCCTCCTGCTCCTGACTTTCAGCCTGCGGGCAAACGCTCCAAGCATATGCCTGAAGAGACAATGGGTCATCAGGAACGTTCTTATGCTCAGGTGGCCTCTGATTTTGTGGATTCGCAGGAGATTGACTAGGAGCATTTGCTGGAGTTTGCCAATACATTGCTTAGCGACTATGTCCAGCATAATCATGAAGCTTTTTCTGACTCGGGAACTGAAGAGGTTCTGGAAGCAACGGTGGATCCAAAAACTATCCTGCGCTCTTTTTCCGTGTTTTATGACTATGCAATTATACTCTTCTTCATTGGCAGGATCCCAGTGCTTTCCCATATTCGCCAGTGGCTGCACCATTTACTACAAGGGGAGTGTGTTGAGGAGATTTTTGTTGGGCCTCGAGGCTTCTATGAGGTGCTGGTGAAATCTGAGAAGCATCGGGCTGAGCTCCTGTCCAAACTACCATTGTTCTTTGATCCTCGTTTGGTCCATGCTGTGCCATGGCGCCCTATGGCAGACTTTCAACGCCTGCTTCAATGTGAATGCCCGGTGTGGATTGAGGTGGAAAATTGCACGGCTGTCTATTGGCCATTGTTGAAGGATGCCATGGCCATTGTGGGAACGGTGCTGGTCCCCCCAAGCCTAAGGGCAATGAATAGAAACCGTTTGTGTATGTTATGGGACACTGCCAGGAAGAGGCTTGCGTGGCTGCGCCTTAATTGCTCTAGCATGCATCCTTTGCATTTTCGCTTGAAATGGGGCAACTTTGCAGGACACTGCTTTTCGTGTTGTAAATTGGGGCATTTTATGGCCGAATGCCCAGAGAGGCAACCGTCTTCAGATAATGTGCATGTTGTGCCGCCCATGGATGACATGGTGCTTGATGCTCCGTCACAGGAGGAAACCCAGCCTTCCAGTGTTTTGGATAAAGGTAAACAACAAGTTTTGGGTTTGGATTCCCGTAGCAATGACTGGCTAGAGGCACGTCCCAAAAAAGGTAAAAAGTTGGATGCTAGCCTGCCGGATTTTGGGCCTACTGTGTCACAGGATTCCATGCGCACGTATATGCGCAGGAAAGAAATGTTCTCTTCATAGCATGCTGCGCGTACTACGGTTCCTTCAGCTCCCTATAATCAGTCTACGAGGAAAGTATATACAGACAGTCCAAAGGGCCCACCTCCTAAGTTGGCATTTGATTCTAGAGGTGATGTGATTACACCCTGGGATCGTCGTTATCCCCGTTCCATCCCCAAGACAGTGGATATCCCATCTTTCTCTAAAGTTGGCCGACAGAATTCTTTTGCAATGTTAGCTGATTTTCTGGATGACGGTGTCCTTGACATTCTAGCAGACAAGGTTAAATCGAGGCAAGCGGTGCCTCGTTCCTGATTTTCTTTTTAAAGATATATGAAAATAGCCACGTGGAATGTGCGAGGCATTTGTTCTCGCCATAAGCAACATGCCATGTGGACTGTCTTGCATGAGAATCAGTGGGATGTCTTGTGTGCGGTTGAGCACAAGAGTCACGGTGAAGTAGGAAAAGTTGTGGATTGCCATGGGTTTCGCTTGTTTTATGCAAGGACACATGCTGTGCATTATTCTGCTGTGCTTATGATTGTCCATGAGAAATAACAGCCTGTTCTTATTAAAAATGATGTACAAGGCCGCTTTGTGGTAATTGAAATTTTATTTGAAGGAGAGATCTTATGGTTGTTGGGCCTCTATGCTCTGAATGACCCTTTATCTCGCCAGGATCTTTGGAAGACTTTGCAGAGCTCCATGTCACTGGGCAGAAGGGGTTTCTTGATGGGGGATTTCAATATGTGTGTTGACTCTTCATAGTCCACTTCAGGCATTCGGTGATGGATGCTCCGGAAAGTCGGGTGTGGAATGCCTTTGCTCTTGCGGTACTTAAGCAAGATCTATGGTCTTGGTTACAACCTTCATCTCCAGGGTTTACTTTTCATTCCGCACAGTATGCATCTACATGGTTGCGGTTGGACCGAATGTACATCATGCAGGATGATGATTTTCTTCCTGAGATGCTGGAAATGAAAGTCTTGCAGCAATATGCCTTGTCGGACTATTTCCCTCTCCAGCTTGAGATACTGCCACAACCCATTGCACCTTTTATGCAGTTGCTGGATAGACTCCCTTTACGTTTCAACTTGTCTTATTTGAAGCATTCAATCTTTCAGGGCTATATGCAGCAATTGATTGAGAGATTTTTATTGGACTTCGCCTCTGAGGGCACGGCTTCCTTTGAACGACTGCTCTCTAATGTGCAACAGGTTGCTCGGCAGTATGGGATCCATCATGCCTCTCTTTGTTAGCGGCATCGACATGCAGCGGAGGACTTACTGGCTTTGGTTCGTTTGCTACCGGTGGACACCCAGATGATGAATTTCTGCTGTCCCTGGCACAGCGTTTGGCTGATCTTATTAAAGAATTTCAGTTGAAATCTTATTAGTAGGCCAAATTGCACAATTTGACTGACAATTTGCAAGATAGTGGTTGTCAGACTCATAAGTTCTTTCGCACCTTGCATGCTTTTCCTGCTCGAGAAAATATGACCAGACTCCAGGATTCAGAAGGTCGCATGGTTACTAATCCGCAAACCATTGTCAATATGTGCAGGAATTATTTTCTGGATCTTCTTGGTTCTTCTCCGTCGCCTTTTGAGCAGGTTACGCATGCACGCTCAATCTTCTATGATCTGGTTCGCCATCAGGTTCCAGTTGATATGCAAGCTTCCCTGGTTGGGATGGTCTCACCAATTAATTCTTTGAGAGCTCGGCTATCCAACTGGTGAAGCCATTGGCGGCTATGTTTCAGCAGGTTTGGGAAACAGGGGTCATGCCTTCCTCATGGAAAGAAGGCCTTATCAAACTGCTTCCAAAGGTTCCTTCGCCGTCAATGTTGCAACATTAGAGACCAATTTCTTTGATGGGTTCGATGTATAAAATCTTTTCCAAAGTGCTGGCGAATCGGCTCCACAAGCACCTTCCAGCTATTGTGCATCCTCTTCAATATGGTTTCATTAAGGGCCGCAACATTCTGCATAATATCTTAAATGTGCAAATGGCCATTGACTATGCAAGGCACTCTAGTCACGAAGTGGTATTGATTCAATTGGATCTGGAAAAGGCTTTTGACTATTTAGACTGGTCTTTCATTGCAGAACTTAAGTCTGCTATGGATTTTGGTACTCGGATGTCCTGATTGATCTACACCATTAGTGCTGCGGCTTCTTCGCGCGTTATGCTCAATGGTGGGGTTACAGAGCCATTTGTCCTTGTACGCTCGGTGAGACAGGGTTGCCCTTTGAGTCCTCTCTTCTTTGCCCTGGCAACCCACCTGGTTCTTTCAATGTTGTCTTCAATGGCAGCTTCTGCTCAACTGGCCGGATTGTCTCTTCCTTTGGGACAACACTTCATTAGCCAATCTTTGGCTGATGATAGCTTTATGATTTTGCGTGCGAACAAGGACAACATTCGCAAGGCATTAGATGTTTGGACGCTCTTTGGTCATGCTTCTGGTTTTCGCATCAATGCCTTCAAATCAGCCATTCTCAGTTGCACAGAGTCTGATTTACAGTCATTGGGCTGGCAGGGTCAGGTTGTTCCCCGTGGCTCCATTGTCAGGCATCTTGGGTACCCGTTGGATGTTGATGTTCAGCCAAAGCAACTACTGGAGTGGATTTCACAGAAACTGGCAGCGAAGTTTATGTATTGGAAGTCGCAAGCGTGGCCCTTCCATGTCCGCCTCAAAGTGGCTCAGACAATTATGCTGCCAATGCTCACATATTTCTTGCCATTGCTGCCGTGGACTCCTACTACTTTGAAGGCTCTCACTCGCCCCATTCGTTTCATGTTATGGAAGAAGGATTCATTGCATGCAAGTATTTCGTGGATTTCGTGGTTACATACATGTACCCCCAAATGCCTGGGTGGTGGAGCTATTTTGGATGCTGAAACTCATATGCTGGCTCTTCGTTGGTCTCTTTTTCGCGCTGTGTGTGTGGATCATTACCCGTGGACCACTATAGCCCGTTATTTTCTTGAGGACAGCGGGCTTCAGCATGGTAATACACAACTTCGGGGCTCCTGGTGGCATGTCCTTAATGCAGACTCTCGGTTTTCCAGTCCCTCCTCTCTGTTACTACATTTGGTCGGCTCCTGGAAAGTGGTGCTCCAAAAGGCGCGTTGGCATCCAGTGGAGGACCGCTTGCATACTAACTCCTTTCAATTGGAATTGTTGGTAGTCTCGAGATTACTTGCATGGGAACACAAACATGAGATCAGACCAAAATTTAACCGCATGGCCTGTTTGGATGTGACTTCAGTTGCGGATGCCACCCTTGCCAGTCGTAATGTCTTTGCATCGTTTCGTACTGCCAGGAGACTTTTCAGAATCCCGCGTGGATACCATGATTTATGGGAACAACTTTTGTTAGTGCTTCAGGGCAGGCAACCCTTTCTTGCCCTTGCTGTGGATCGTCCTTGGTAGGACTGGGACCTTGCAGCCCGGTTGAATCTGGAAAAGGCCTCTGCTAATCAGGTGTATCATCTTCCGATTAAAGATCATCAATGGCTGGGTGTTAAAGCTAATACTGTATGGGGATTGCGGAAATCTCAGTCATGGTGGAAGGCAACTGTGATGGAGGGCTGGTTGAATAAGACACCTTTCAAATGTAAGGTCTTTCTTTGGCGGGTGATGATTGGTGGTCTTTCTCTTGCCTCATCCCTTTCCAAGTGTCGAATCTTGAATGGCAATTGTTTCTTCTGCACCACTACTGTGGAATCGGCCCGACATCGATTTATTTCTTGCCCGCTCACCAAGAATATCTGGTCGCTCTTGTCACAGGTTTGGCGCATAGTGGTGGGGTCTTCACTAACCCCTTTCGATTGGGTTTTTGTGCGCCCAAAATACCCCACACTCCATGGTAGAGAGAGAGAGAGAGAGAGAGAGAGAGAGAGAGAGAGCTCTTGCAAGTACACATCAAGCTGAAGAGATTGATGTGATAGTTTGTGACGACAACCAAAGCCCAATTGGCTTAACTTGTCATAACTTTTGCCTTCGACATCCATTGCCTCCTCAGGGTCCTTGGCTTGTTACCATGAAATAATTGCAATGTGCATCATATGTGCCTTACAACCTTGCACATTTGATTATTACATCAATCAAATGTTGTGGCAAGATTACAACATTTCACAAATTTCATGTCCTCATAACAAAACCCCTATCAAAAACCAACCTGTCCTACTAACAATCTCCCTCTAGAGTCATATTAAAATATGAAGGCAAGGAGAGAAGCCAAAATGTCCATTGCATAAATGAAGTGCTCATCCTATATGCATGCATGATCCATTGATTGTCCATGCTATAGACACTCGATTCCTCTCCTCACTATATCATGTCTGAAGAAGGTGGATGTGGTAGGGCGGGGCTGTAGTGGATAGGGAATCAGTGGCTGGTTTGGTATGTCATATAGTCCCTATGCATAGGAGTGCCATGCCTCTGAGTCATTGATAGGTGTGGTTGGAGTGGCTCCTGTAATTTGCGCCATGCTGTGGCTACATCTTTGCTCGTGAATAAATGGTATAGATCCCAATATTGTGCCTCCTCATATGCTCGTTGTTTACAACGAGTCAAGATCTTCATCTACTTGTGGGCTTTTCTCTCTATAATGGTCCCTAATGTACAACTACTAGTGTTGTCTCATCGATGAGAATGAATAAAATGACACTACATGTATGTGTGTTGTGTGTGTGTGTGTGTGAGAGAGAGAGAGAGAGAGAGAGAGAGAGCGAGAGAGAGAGAGAGAGAGAGAGGCGAGTAATTCAACCAACAAGAGTTTCAAAAAAGATTAAAACTTCTTGTAGTTTTCCCTAATGGCTAAAACCATTGGTTTTGGTATTAGGCATGCATGGAACATCCAGCTTTGGCAAAATGGCAAAATGTAGTTACAGTTGAGGCAATCATCATAGATATACCAGATATAAGGTCATCTTTGTCACTGTTCAAGAAAAACAATGTCAACTTAAAAATAGGCATATATCTCTAACAAATATAAATTTCTTGCACTAATTTCACGAGTAGAAACAACAAAAAGAACAGAAACATAAAATAATACTTGTAAAAAGTATCTATAGCATATAAGCATCTTTGCTCATGAATAAATGGTATAGATCCCAATATTGTGCCTCCTCATATACTCATTGTTTACAACAAGTCAAGGTCTTCATCTACTTGTGGGCTTCTCTCTCTATAATGGTCCCTAATGAGTACAACTGCTAGTGTTGTCTCATCAATGAGAATTAATAAAATGACACTATATGAGAGAGAGAGAGAGAGAGAGAGAGAGAGAGAGAGAGAGAGAGGTAAGTAATTCAACCAACAAGAGTTCCAAAAAAGATAAAGACTTCTTGTAGTTTTCCCTTATGGCCAAAACCATTAGTTTTGGTATTAGGCATGCATGAAACATCTAGCTTCGGCAAAATGGCAAGGCAATCATCATAGACATCCAAGATATAAGGTCATCTTTGTCATTGTTCAAGAAAAATAATGTCAACTTAAAAATAAGCATACGTCTCCAACAAATATAATTTTCTTGCACTAATTTCACAAGTAGAAACAACAAAAAGAACAGAAACAAAAAACAATACTTGTACAAAGTATCAGTAATATATAAGCATTTGGGAACTCAATTGTAGCATAGGACTTGTGTAGATAAAACCGAAATATTCAACTAGTACACTTACCTGCAAGCACCTCACATAACGCTTTGAGAATCCAAGATCATTCACACTTGGAGCCTCCAACTTGCTTGCTAACTGTTTTGCTGCTACTGTAAACCTGAAAGCCATACATCATCTTTCAATACAAGTAGAATAAAACATGTTTCAATACATCATCTTTCAATACAATTCATAATAATAAGAATGAATGCAAAAGCCTAAAGATCCATGTGCTAAATTAATAATTATCTATGAAGTCCTTAGCAACAACTTTAAATGACTTCTAGAGAAAATAAGATTATGCTACTGAAAATCCTATGAATTTTGAGTTGTCATTTTTTGTTTTGGTTGTAATAACTTCAAAAGAAAAGGATGAATTCACCTTCCAAAAACAATTCAACCTCAATCCAACCATATGAAATGCCAAAAACCTCACTTTGTAAGCCACTTGGCTACCAAAAGAGTGTGCTACTCCAAAACTAGGTTTGTAAGCCACTTCATCGCCAAATGAATGTTTTATCTTTTGCAACCATTCAATAACAACACAATCTAAATCATGAATGAACATTGAGTGGACTCATGCAAATAGTCTCAAGCGATGAAGCAGCTATGTCCCCCTTATATCAACAAAGAGTTTTCTTGCAACAAATTATGTGGTAGATGCTAGTTAGATCTCTCAAGGACCACTTTCTAGGAGCAAACCATATGAACCAACAACACCGATGATTTGAGTCTCATAGATTGATCAACATTAAGAACATGCCACCATGATGCCCAAATATGAGATTTACCACGCAAAATGCCCATTTCTTCAAGGAACATTTGTGCTATAGAAACCCAAGGTTGTTGACCAAGGCACATGTCTTTGAATCTCTATTTTCTTTTATTTCTTTAGTAATGGTCGATTGTATTGATTACAAAGTATAGAAGGTGCAAGGGTCACATGACTTTTGAATGTTAGACATGGTGATTGAAGAGGTGCCAGCAAACCAAGGATGAACATATTTATCAACCTTGGGCCTACATATTTATCAACAATGCAAGATGAAATGCAATCAAGTAGCTCTCTTTTGGTCTCTCTCTTTATGGGTGATGCATTAATTACCAAAAGGAAGAATGTATAGAGGTCTCTTGAGACACAAGAAGAGCATTTTACATGAACATGTAACCCCTCATCATGAAGCTCCATGACTTAGAACTAAGAAGGATCAGCATGCTCCTTTGTCAAAATATCAATAGTGACATATGATGCCACTTTTCAAAGTACCATGGAGCAGCTATGTTCCTCTGTCTTGTTACCTTATTGTTCTTCATTTCGCCATGCTATTCAACTTAGGGCCATACTATGATCTTAAAAGAATCCATAACTTTACCATGCAAACAATTTACTTGCAATTATCTACTAGATGCTACTAGGATCTCTCAAGGACCACTTTCTAGGAGTAAATCAGAAAAGTCAACAGCACCAATTTGCCTGAATATCAATGTTACATGCAAAATGTCCACTTCTTCAAAGAAAAATCATGCTATAGAAACCCAAGGCAATTGACAAAGGCACGTCTTTGCATCTCTCTTTTTTTTTTTCGTGAAGCGGTTTACATTAAGTAAAAGTATTTACATCAGGCCTTTTGGCCAGCCATGAAAATCCTAGTAATCTCTCTCTCTCACCCCCCGTAATGGGTAGTTTATATTATATCAAATCACAAAAGGCATACAAAAATCAGATGACATGAAAGATACAAAATGTCGTAGCAAAGAAGAAAAAGATATTGCCATATGCCAAGGAGCTAAAACCTCCCTAGGGAGAAGACCACCATGTTGCATAAGATCTAATTGCCAATGGAGAAGACCCTTGAGTTTGGCAATGTGTCCTTGGACACCCATTGCAAAGTCAAAGACGAAAGCATTGTGGGTGATCCAATATGGTGACAGCCCCAAAATCTGAAAAAATGGAACAAGTCCTTCAAATGTGACTGCATTAGGGTGGTGCCTTTGGCACTGGCAAAAACCCAATCAAAATGGCACAGTGATAGGCCAACAACTCCTCGCACAAATATTTGACAAGAGAGCCCAAATTTTCCTGTTCAAAGGGCAGGAAATAAATCTATGATGTGAAGATTCCACACTAGTTGTACAAAAAAAGCAATTGCCATTCGAGATTCAACACTTTGAAAGGGCCGAAGCAAGGGGAAGCCCACCAATGATCACTCTCCAAAGAAAGACCTTGTATTTGAACGAGTCTTGTTCAACCATCCTACCATCATTGCCATTTTCCACCAAGCCTAGGTTTTATGCATGCCCCAAATCGCATTGGCTTTAAGAACCAGCCAATGATTGTCCTTAATCAAGAGATGATACACCTAGTTAGCTAAAGCATTCTAAAGACTAAGATGGCTACCGATATCCCAATCTTGCCAAGAACAATTAGAGTCAAGTGCAGGAAAAGGCTGCATAGGCTGCACTACCCTTTCAATCTAGCTCCATAACCTACGGTATCCATGAGGATCCCAAAAAAGTCTCCTGGACACTATGGAAGTACATTGACTCCCAAAGGATATCCTAGGTGTCTAACAACATTGCCACGTAGCACCACCACCCCCGCTATCCCAAGGATTGGAAGTTAGATTCAGTGCAACTAATGAGGGATGATTTTGCAGAATTAAAATGGAGACCAAAAACATACCCAAACAATGTCCAATGCCTTACAAATGATATCCTTTTTTGCATGTAAGATCGTGAGCTTGTCATCTACTAGTGACTAGGCAACAAAATGCTATTCAAAAGGAAAAGATAAGCCCACCAATTGCCCAGTGTTCACTATATGGGATAACATGGTGAGCACTAGATGTAATGCCAAGGCAAAAAACAAAGGCCTTGTCGGATTGAGCGTGCAAGGGGTAATGGGTCAATAACACCATCATTAACATGACCCTAGAAAAGGCATTAGCATTGATAGTATAGATGAATTGAGACATACGTGGCCGAAAACCCATTGTATGCATCAATTCTGCAAGAAAGGACCAATCCAAATAATCAAAAGCTTTTTCCAAATCCAATTGCACCAATACCTCCTCCTAATTAGAGTGCTTGGCATAATCAATTCCCATTTGCACATTCAACACATAATGAAAAATGTTTCTACCCTTGATAAAGCCATATTGATTGGAGGGCATATAGTAGGGAGATGCCTATGGAGGCGGTTAGCCAACACTCTAGAGAAAATTTTCTACATCAAGCCCATCAAGGAGATGGGTCTCCAATGTTTCAATAGTGATGGAGATGGCAATTTTGGGAACAATTTAATAATTCCCTCCTATGATGCTGGAGTAACTCATTTCCCAAGCCTATTTACAAATCACAGCCAAAGGTGTTGCCAAATGAGTGGTATAGGTCTCAAAAAATTCATTAGGGAGGCCATGCCAACTAGGACTTTTATCCACAAGTAAGTAAAGCAAGACATCCATAA
This sequence comes from Lygodium microphyllum, assembly GCF_053477565.2. Lineage (NCBI taxonomy): Eukaryota > Viridiplantae > Streptophyta > Polypodiopsida > Schizaeales > Lygodiaceae > Lygodium > Lygodium microphyllum. The sequence goes on along the minus strand of NC_141153.1, from coordinate 17,300,358 downwards.
CCTCACCCTCATGAATGTCACTTTCTACTACAACTTGTATGACAGATGAAACTTGGTCCCAAACCAAATCATAAAAAGCCAAACATGCTGCAGAAGCTAGAAAATAGTCATGACACATGCAAACAATACGGACTGAAAATTTGTAAGCATGTGCTCATCTTAATGTTGTAGTCTAACCATATTCTCACAGGGAGGGGAAGGATAAAAACCCCAAAAAGTTTTACAAGACTAGAAGGAGGCATCTTGTAAATTGTCAATCAAAGATTTCGGTTTAGCATGCTGATAAGATCACAACTAGAACTGATGGATAAGATCAACCAATCTCGACAAAACTGCATCATTAGGGGACTCAAGAACCAATGAACGCACCAAGGCTAATAGTTAGGCATCTTGTAAATTGTCAATCAAAGATTTCAGTTTAGCATGCCGATAAGATCGCAACTAGAACACATGGATAAGATCAACCAATCTCATAGCTAGTGGGAACAAAACTGCATCATCCAGGGATTCGAGAACTAATGAACGCACCAAGGCTAATGGTTCCTTTGCTGCTTGCTAACGCTGTCTACAAAGGGATGCCTGATGGATGCCATATTGTCGAGCAACCCTTTGTACATTACCAATCAATTGCTGAATGGAGTACATGTCCCCTTACGGGAAATCAGACACGAATCAGTCAAGCGATTGCCCCATATAAGCATTGAAAATAGAGTACTTTAAATAAGACGAATTGAAGCACAATGTAAGCCTGCCCAAAAACCGTACTAAAGGAGCCACAAACTGTGCAAGCATCTCAAAATATAGAGGAACATGGTCAAACAAGGCCTAACATTGCAAGACTTGCATGTCCAAGATCCTTGGCATGAAGGCATCATCATGCATGACATAGATATGATACAATCTAGACCATGTAGTTGTGTGCTATGCTGAATGACAAGTGGATCCCGGATCCAATGGATAGAGCCAAGATCAAAGATCTTTTTTAAGAATATCCAAAGCAAGCTCATGCTAGATGACCGTTGGGATTCAGGAGCATCCATCACCAAATGCTAAGAGGTAGATTGTGATACACATATTGAAATCTCCCATCAACAAACCTGGTCTACCAAGTGCCAAACAAGTTGTCAATCTGTCCCACTAATCATGTCTAGACAAGCAATCATTTGGGGCGTTGAGGCTTGCCAACCACAAGACCTCCCCTTTGAACACAATTTTAACCACTAGGAATCGACTGTACACATCATTCTTAACCAGGACTGGCTAAAATCTCTCATGAACCACCATGAGCACACCAGAGTCATGTCATGCAGAGCCCCTAACATAAAACAAGTAAAACCTATGGCAATCCCCAATCTTGCCTGCATCACTGCGACTTTTATGCTCAACAACACATAAAACATCCCATTGATTATCATGCAAAATGTACATGTCATGTTGCTTACTATGTGAGCAAATGCCACACACATACCAAGTGGCAATTTTCATATTTATTCAAAGAAAGAAGATCAAACCCGAGGCTCTTTTTGCCTTGATTTGGCAATTTTTGCTAACAAATCAGCCATCATTGCAAATGAGTTCATCCTCTGCCTTGCCAATTTTGAGGTAGAGGGATCATTTCCCTTCTATGGGACAAATGTTGGATAATGGCGATCCCATGGTATAATCACCTTACCCTATGTGCCAAATGCAAGTCTAGTTGGAAGTTACTTACAGCAGTCCGCAAAAGTTTTCGTTGCAAAATGTGTCTAAGTGGTAGAAGAGACCATGTCATTATTTTGACACACCATGGGGAGCTTATCTTTACATTGCACATAGATACTTAGAGAGTCCTGGGCATAGCCAAGCATAGTAGATGAAAAGTCCACAGTAATCTTATTGCTTCTTTTAGAAGTACATCCATCCAACCCTAATCTAGTTGATGCAAAGATTGCTAATTTTTTCCCTTTATTAACATCAATCCAATAGGGGTCTCATCATCTAGAACATTGTCAACCATAAGATCCTCATTAATAGCAAGGGCACCCATAGCCTTTGGAGCTAAAAATTTATATGGGCATTCTGTCCTAAAATGCCCCAACTGCCCACAAGAGACACAGTGTCTAGCAAAACCGTCCCATTTTACATGAAAATGCAAGGATGGCATGCTAGGGCAATTTAACTGCAGCCAATTAAGCCTCTTGCGAGAGGTATCCCATTACATACACATGCAATTACAATTTGTTGCCCTTTAACTAGGAGGCACCAAAATTGCACCAATAGCTTCCATAGCTTGCCAAGCTTCCACTTCTACCCACACTGGGCACTCTTGTTGAAGCAAGCGCTAGAAGTCAGCCAACAGCTACCAAGGCACAACATGAACAAGGCACCAATCAAAAAACAAAGGCACTTTAGCTAAGAGATGATTAAGGAGCCTAGTTGACTTTAACATTACTTCATAAAAGCCACATCGTCCCACAAATATCTCTTCTACACACCACCCAAGAACAGTGAAATCAACCAATGGAAAATTCAGAAAAGCATCGGGATCTAACTTGTAAAGAAAGGGATAACCCTTCTATCATGAAATGCCAAAAATGAATGCAACACTATCTTTTGCATCCATAGCAACATCATCCTGATCTTGAACACGGAAGGTCTCATGGTTTTGTTAGACATAATCTTCTAGTAATGTATTAGCAAACTCCAACCAGTGTTCCAATCTAAGTCTTGTGATTCCTCAGTGGTAGACCTCACCTGCAATATGTCTCGGTACATTAGAGGCCGAATCAAAGAGAAAAGCATTGCGCGTGGTCCAAATGTGCCAGCATCCCCAGTATCTGAAAAAGTGAAATAAGATCTTCATATGTAACTGTGGCGGTGTGGGATACTTTGGGCGCACAAAAACCCAATCGAAAGAAGTTAGTGAGGACCCCACCACTGCGCGCCAGATTTGCGACAAGAGTGACCAGATATTCTTGGCGAGCGGGCAAGAAAGAAAACGATATCGGGCCGATTCCGCCGTAGTGGTACAGAAGAAACAATTGCCATTCGAGATTCGACGCTTGGAAAGGGCCGAGGCAAGAGGAAGACCACCAATCATTACCCGCCAAAGAAAGACCTTGCATTTGAAAGGTGCCTTATTCCGCCAGCCCTCCATCAGCGTTGCCTGCCACCATGACAGCGATTTCCACAGTCCCCAAACAGTATTAGCTTTCACACCCAGCCATTGGTGATCTTGAATGAGAAGATGATACACCTAATTAGTAGAGGCCTTTTCCAGACTCAACCGGCCTGCAAGGTCCCAGTCCTGCCAAGGGCGATCCACAGCCAGGGCAAGAAAGGGTTGCCTACCCTGAAGCTCCGACGAAAGCTTTCCCCATAAATCATGGTATCCGCGCGGGATCCTGAAAAGTCTCCTAGCAGTCCGAAACGATGCGAGGACATTGCGAGTGGCAAGGGTAGCATCCGCAATCGAAGTCACACCCAAACGGGCCATGCGGTTAAATCTTGGTCTGAGCTGATGTTTATCTTCCCATGAAAGTAATCTGGATATTGCCAACAATTCCAGCTGAAAGGAGTTAGTCTGCAAGCGGTCCCCTACTGGATGCCAATGGGCCTTTTGGAGCACCACTTTCCAAGAGCTGACCAAGTGCAGTAACAAGGAGGAAGAGGGACTGGGAAATCGAGAGTCAGCATTAAGGACATGCCACCAGGAGGCCCGAAGCCGTGTGTTACCATGGCGGAGCCCGCTGTCCTCAAGAAAATAACGGGCTATGATGGTCCACGGGTGATGATCCACACACATGGCACGAAAGAGAGACCAACGAAGAGCCAGCATATGAGTTTCTGCATTCAAAATAGCTCCACCACCCATGCGCTTAGGGGTACATGCATGTGACCATGAAATCCAGGAAATGCCTGCCTGCAGTGAATCCTTCCATAGCATGAAACGAATGGGATGAGTGAGAGCCTTCAAAGTAGTAGGCGTCCATGGCAGTAATGGCAGGAAATACGTTAGCATTGGTAGCATAATTGTCTGAGCCACTTTGAGGCGGACATGGAATGGCCAAGCTTGCGACTTCCAATACATAAACTTCGCTGCCAGTTTTTGTGAAATCCACTCCAGCAGGTCCTTTCGCCGTACATCTCTCTCTCTCTCTCTCTCTCTCTCTCTCTCTCTCTCTCTCTCTCTCTCTCTCTCTCTCTCTCTCTCTCTCGTAATAGGTGATGTATTACTTACGAAAAAAGTACAAGATTACAAGATGTAGGATGGTTGTAGGCCATCGTGTATAAACACTCTTTTTTTTCGTGAAGATAATTGAATTAAGTAGTAAATATTTACATTGGACCATCATGTCAACGAAGAAAAAACAGACACAAATGAAAGTCTACCAAGATTCTAACATAGAAATATCACACACAAAGGACAACTGGTGTGGAGCGAACTATATCCAACTAGGAAGCACCAATGTCAGGAAGAACGAGATCAACTGACACCATAGAGGAGATCTGCCATAACACTAAACTGCGAACACGGGCCACATGACCATGGATGCCCGATACTGAATAAAAAATAAAGGCATTCCGAGTACGCCAAATATGCCATAGGGCTATCCATCTAAGGAAATGGAAGAGGCAGGAATAATCTGAATGGAAAGTAGATATAGAGGTCATCTTTCCCATAATCCATGAACAAGCTGATATCAAGTGCTGAGTCACCAAGGACCACACATGGGATACAAAACCCCAAATTTGTTGAGCAACAGGGCAAGAGACAAAGAGATGAAGCAATGTCTCATCACATTTAGTGCAGAATACACAACGACCAATAGAGATCTTGCGAGCACGCAACACATCCCTAGTTGGAAGACCCCCAATAAGCAACCTCCACATGAACACTTTATCCTAATAAAGAACCTTGGACTTCCAGAGTTGGATGAATCTTTCTTGCCACTTCTTTTTCCTATCCCGAATACGCCATAATTTATTAGCCTTACCAGTGACCCATTTCTTGGCCTCCACCATCTGATGATATATCTAATTAGCTAATTTTTTCTCGAAATCATCAGGAAGCACAAACATCCAATTATACTCGGTAGACAATGGCTGTAACGCAACCAAAGGAGAGAACCTCAAAAGCTTGTCCCGTATGACAACCAAATGTCGTGATATCCTCGAAGCACCTGAAAGTGCTGACAAATACGCTGGAAAGAATAAAGACGGGGTTGCCCAGGAATGACACCATCAAGGACTGTATACAACCTCAAACGAGCCATCCGATTAAACTTGTCTCACTGCAAATCTTTATCAGGCCAATCCAACAACCTGGAGGTAGCCAGTACTTCTCCTTGTAGCAAATTCTCCTCATGAAAATCAGGAGGGCGCCAAACTGCAAAATGTAGCATCTCCTACCAAGATGCAATCAAATGAGAAAGGAGAAAAGACTAGGAGACATTAATAGGCCTCATGGAATTAAGCACATGCCACCAAGAAGCGTGAATAATCGTGCTTCCATGAGAGATACCAATCCTTTCTATGAAAAATTTTGCAATATCTAACCAAGGATGACTCTCTACACATAGTGCTATATGCAAATTAACATCCAATAAAGATGCCCCCCATCCTTTTAGGAGTGGTCACATGTTGCCACGAAATCCACACCTGGCCCAAACGATTCCCTTTCTTTTTCCACAACATGAATCAGATATGCTGAACCAGTTCCAAAAGAGACTTCTTAGTCCAAGGAAGCAATGGCAGAAAAAACGAAATCATACTAATCATGACTTTAAGTCTCACATGAAGAGGCCAGCTTGAGATTTCCAATACGTGAACTGATCATGAATATGGGATGACATCCAATCAAGCAAGGCACGGGAGGTAGATCCACACCAATAGGATAACCCAAGTGCCTGTTTATATCCCCCTTAGAAATCACAACTCCATGCCAACACAAGGCCTGCAAATCATTCTCCATACAAGAGAGCAATGTAGATTTCTGAGCATTAATACGAAGTCTTGATGCCATAGCAAAAAGATTCCACACAACCATTGCCCAATTAACATTAGTGCGATCAGCCTTAAGGAACATAAAGTAATCATCTACCAAAGATTGACCCAAAAGTTGGGCACCACTGGGAAGAGACAAACCAACAATCTCACCTTGATCAACCAACTTATCCAACAATGAGAGCATCGGGTGAGTGACTAAACCAAATAGCAAAGGGCTAAGAGGGCAGCCTTGTTGAGGAGACTGAGACAAGGTAATTTCATCTATGATCCCTTCATTAAGTGCAATACGAGCCACAACACCCTCACTAATGGTATCAACAAGAGAAATCGTGCGAGGACCAAATTCCACGGTGGACATTAGCTGCCGCAAAAAAGACTAGCTAACATGATTAAATATCAAGCTAAAGCATAACAACCTACTAGCCTAAAACTTTGGCATAATCAATCCGCACTTGAATATTCAAAATGTTATGCATTATATTTTGACCCTTAATGAGACCATATTGACGTGGATGAACCAAATGCAGAAATACTTTCTGCAATCTGTTGGCAATGATTTTAGAGAATATTTTATATAAAGAACCCATAACAGAAATGGGTCTCCATTGTTTCAAAGAGATCGAAGAGGAACCTTAGGCAATAACCGAATGACAACAATCTTCCAGTCTGAAGGCATCATACTAGAATTCCACACTTGCTGACATAGGCGAGTTAATGGGTACTTAAGTTGCTTAACATGGGCTGAAAACAGCTCATTAGGAAGCCCCCATCCTAGCCAATGGCTTTTCCTTTGAGACAAATGGGACAGCACATCTTCCACTTCATCCTCTAAAATATTAGCCTCCATCAAATCAACCCATTCTGGCTTAACCTGATTGCTAACCAAATTGAAATATATCGGCGAGCAGAGTGAACAACATCAGAAAGAATCTCTTGTAGACCCAACAAAGATTTATAAAAGTCAACCCACATCTGAATGATGGAAGCAGGATCAGTCACCATAACACCTTGCTTATCCATCAAATGCACAATATTTTCACGAGCGTATTTCTGGTGTAAGCGAGCAAAGAATTGATGAGATTGACAGTTATTATTATGTAAAGCTTCCACTCTGGCCAACAATTTGTATTTAGCATATTTCTCTTCTTGAAGAGATTAAACTCAACATTTCAACCATTCAATCCATGTGAGCAAGTCATCAGTGGTATCCTTTGACTGACACATTGACAATGACTGGACCAACAAAGATAGCACATTCTGCAATTCATCTCGCAAAGAGGAAACATGTTGAATACCATACTGTCGAGACAATGCTCGTGCATTATCTCTAAAAACAGCCCATGCTTCCATCCCTCCTCCAAATAGGACCCTCGAGCTAAAAGAAGCAATCAATTGCTGAATACATTCCAAAAACTAATTTTGCAACAGAAAAGATTGGTTGAAACAAAGAGGCAAAAAAGCAAGGAGAGCTTTAAAGGCATGAACAAGTCTATGTGTCAATTCCAAAGCCAAAGGATAGTGGTCTGACAAGACATGTTGTTGCTCCACTCACATATCAATGATAGCAGGAAGAAAATAATTGATCTGACAAATGTAGATGTGATCAAGTCTGTCCCAGGTGTTTGGATGCTGAACAGAACAATAAGTATACCCAAACTGTGAAGGATGCATCTAGAACCACATATCTTGTTTCAAAGACACAACTGCTAAGGCATCCCAAGCTTGTTACTCAAGACCATCCATGACCAAGTGCGGTGAAGTCGCCTGATCCGTACATACACATGCATTAAAATCACCCATAACAAAGCCTTGATGAGCCATGTCAAGGCAATGCAAGTCATCCCACAGCTAACGACGTTCCCGAGCAGTAGAGGGAGCATACACGCCCACTAGCCACAAAACCTCCATGAACACACACACACACACACGTGCGCTCTCTTTTTTTTTTCGTAAAAGGTAATTGTATTAATTACGAAAAAAATACAAGATTACTTGATTACAAGATACATGACGACAATCCAAGCCATCATGTGAAGAGGTGCTAAGTACTACAAGTTACAATTTCATGGCAAGGATGCGGAGGAAATTGCCATATGCCAAGGACGGAAGTCCTCCGTAGAGAGCAAATCCGAACGATGGAGAAGAGCTAACTGCCAATACAAGAGGCCCTTAACCCTCACAATATGCCGCTGAACATTATGGGCGGAGTCAAATAGAAAAGCATTCCGAATGGTCCAATTATGCCAACAGCCCCAGTATCGAAGAAAGTGATACATGAGCTTCATATGTGGCTGTGCGGGAGTAGGGTATTTGGGCTGGGCCAAAACCCAATCAAAGGGGCGCAGTGTGATACCAACCACCCCTCGCCAAACGGCCGACAAAAATAACCAGACTTTCTTAGCGACGGGGCAAGAAATAAATCGGTGGCGGGCGGATTCCATAGTAGTGGTGCAAAAGAAACAGGTGCCATTGGAGATTCGTCGCTTGGAAAGAGCCGAAGCAAGCGGAAGACCCCCAATCATCACTCTCCAAAGAAAGACTTTGTATTTAAAGGGTGTCTTGTTGACCCAGCCCTCCATCACAGTTGCCCTCCACCATGACCGGGATTTACGCAATCCCCATAAAGCATTCGCTTTAGTAACTAGCCATTGATTATCTTTAACCAGAAGATGATACACTTGGTTAGCAGAAGCTTTGCTCAAATGCAGCCGGCCTTGTAGGTCCCAATCCTGCCAGGGATGATCCAAAGCAAGAGCAGGAAAGGGTTGTCTGCTTTGGAGCACCGTCAAAAGCTGTTCCCATAAAGGCCTATATCCACGAGGGATCCGGAAAAGCCTCCTAGCAGTACGAAACGATATAAGCACATTGCGACTGGCAAGGGTAGCATCCGCAACTGAAGACAAGCCCAAACGTGCCATCCGGTTGAATTGTGGTCTAAGCTCATGTTTACCTTCCCACGAAAGTAAACGCGAGACTGCCAGTAATTCCAATTGAAAAGAGTTAGTAGCCAAGCGATCCTCCGTTGGGTGCCACTGAGCCTTTTAAAGGACGTGTTTCCAGGAAAACACCAAGTGAGTAAGCAGCGATGAAGAAGAACTAGAAAACCGCGAATCAGCATTAAGAACGTGCCACCAAGAACTCTGGAGTTGGGTATTGCCATGCCGAAGCCCATGGGCCTCGAGGAAATAACGGGCGATAGCGACCCACGGATGATGATCATCCGAGCACATGGCGCGGAAAAGGGACCAACGAAGTGCCTGCATGTGAGTTTGGGCATCTAAAATAGCTCCGCCACCCATGCGTTTGGGGGTGCACGCATGCGACCACGAGATCCAGGAAATACCTGCATGCAATGAGTCCTTCTTCCATAGCATGAAGCGAATAGACTGAGTGAGAGCATTCAGAGTCGTAGGAGTCCAGGGCAACAATGGTAAGAAATATGTGAGCATTGGCAACATAATTATCTGGGCTACTTTGAGGCGAACATGAAAAGGCCAGGCTTGAGACTTCCAATATATAAATTTGGCCACAATTTTCTGAGAAATCCACTGCAGAAGCTGCTTGGGGGAACATCAACACCCAAAGGGTATCCAAGATGCCTGACAATGGAACCTCGAGGAACAACCAGACCCTGCCAGTCCAAGGACTGCAAATCCGACTCCGTGCAACTTAGAATGGCTGATTTGAGCGCATTGATACGAAGGCCTGACACCTGACCAAAGAGACCCTGTGACCCCAAACATCCAATGCTTTTCGAAGGTTATCCTTGTCCGCACGCAAAATCATAAAAGTATCATCCGCCAGGGATTGGCTAATGAAGTGTTGTCCTGTAGGAAGCGACAGTCCGGCCAACTGGGAAGAGGCGGCCATATGTGATAATATGGAAAGAACTGGATGTGTCGCAAGGGCAAAGAATAAAGGGCTCAAAGGGCACCCCTGTCTGACAGAACGGGCAAGGAAAAATGGCTCAGTAACACCTTCGTTCAGCATGACTCGCGAAGACGCCGCAGCACTAATGGTGTAGATCAGACGAGACATCCGAACACCAAAGCCCATAGCAGATATAAGGTTAGAAACGAAAGACCAGTCCAGATAGTCAAAAGCCTTTTCCAGGTCCAGTTGAATCAGTACCACCTCCTGATTAGAATGCCGGGCATAATCAATGGCCAATTGGGCATTCAAAACATTGTGTAGAATATTTCGGCCCTTAATGAAACCATACTGGAGAGGATGCACAAGGGCAGGGAGATACTTATGGAGCCGATTCGCCATTACTTTGGAAAAGATTTTGTACATTGAACCCATCAAAGAAATGGGGCGCCACTGTGTCAATTTAGATGGCGAAGGAACTTTTGGAAGTAGTTTCATAAGTCCTTGTTTCCATGAGGGAGGCATGATCCCCGTTTCCCACACCTGCTGAAACAAAGCCTGCAATGGTTTCGCCAGTTGGGTAGCGAAAGCTTCAAAGAAGTCATTGGTGAGACCATCCCAACCCGGACTTTTATCTTTGGGCAAGTGTAACAAGACATCCATAACCTCTGCTTCACCAATATCTGACTCCAGAGTAGCTTGCATGTCCTGCGGAAGCTGATTGCGGACCAAGTCATAAAAAACCGAACGGGCCTAAGTAATTTGGGCTGAAGGTGGAGAAGCGGAACCGAGAAGGTCACGGAAATAATTCCTACACATATGCACAATAGTCTGTGGATCCAGGATAAGGTGGCCTTGTGCATCCTCGAGTCTGGTCATATTCTCTCGAGCAGGAGAGGCATGGAGAGCTCGAAAGAACTTATGGGTCTGACATGCACTATCTTGGAAAGTCTCTGTCAGATGTTGCAATTTGGCCTGCTGATACGATTTTAACTGGAATTCTTTAATAAGATCGGCCACACGCATGGCCAGTCCAAGCAGAAATGCATCATCCGGAGTGTCCACCAGCAGGGAGCGAACCAAAACCAGCAGGTCCTCCGCTGCCTGTCGACGGCACCGACAAAGAGAGGCATGATAGATCCCATATTGCCGAGCAACCCGCTGCACATTAGAGAGCAATCTTTCAAATGACGCAGTGCCCTGAGAGGAAAAGTCCAAGAAGAATCTGTCAAGCAATTGCTGCATATAGCCCTGAAAAATTGTATGCTTTAAGTAGGACGAGTTGAAACGCAAAGGGAGTCTCTCCAGAAATTGCTTGAAAGGGGCAATGGGTTGTGCAAGCAACTCGAACTGCAGAGGGAAATGGTCTGACAAGACATATTGCTGCAACACTTTTATTTCGAGCATCTCAGGCAGAAAATCATCATTCTGCATGATATATATACGGTCCACCGCGACCATGTTGTGGCATACTGGGCCGAATGGAAAGTAAAGCCTGGAGAAGACGGGTGTAGCCAGGACCAAAGATCTTGCTTAAGAACAGCAAGAGCCAACACTTGCCACATACGACTTTCCGGCGCATCCATGACCGAGTGTTCCGATGTAGACTGGGAAGAATTAACACACATATTGAAATCCCCCATGAAGAAGCCCCGTCTGCCAAGTGACAAGGAAGTCTGCAAAGTCTGCCAAAGCTCCCGGCGAGATAACGAATCATTCGGAGCATAGAGGCCAAGTAACCATAGGATTTCCCCTTTGAATAAGATTTCAACCACCAAAAAGCGGCCATGAACATCATTTTTAATAAGAACAGGCTGATATTTGGCATGTCCAATCATGAGCACACCCGAATAATGCATGGCCTGTGTTCCTGCATAGAACAAACGAAAGCCATGGCAATCCACAACTTTACCGGCGTCACCATGACTCTTGTGCTCAACAGCGCACAGGACATCCCACTGATTCTCATACAATGCCGTCCACATGGCATGTTGCTTGTGGCGAGAACAAATTCCTCGCACATTCCACATGGCCATTTTCATGTGTATACAAAACACAATCAGGTACGAGGCACAGCTTGCCTCGATTTGACTTTGTCGGCGAGAATATCCAGGACTCCCTCATCCAAGAAATCCGCCAAAACCGCAAAAGAGTTCTGAGGGCCAGATTTGGAAGTAGACAGCATATCTGCTTGCTTGGGGTTGGAACGTGGGTAACGACGGTCCCACGGAGTAATGACGTTGCCTCTGGTATCAAAAGCCAGCTGTGCAGGTGGACCCTTTAGACGATCCGAATACATTTTCCTGGCGGGCTGATGACGGGGAGCTGAAGAAACCATAGCAGGAGCAGAGCGCTCGGAAGACATCATTTCCTTCCTGCGCATGTATGTTCGCATGGAATCTTGTGAGGTAGTAGGCACAGTACTCTCCATGCCAGCACCAATCCTGTTGCCTTTTTTGGCACAGGAATCCAGACCCGAAACCTGTTGTTTACCTTTGGCCAGAACTTGGGCGGGTGGATAGTATCCAGCGACGGAGCATCACACACCATATCTTCCATGGGCGGAGCAACATCACCCGTATCTGAAACGTGTTGTTGCTTGGGGCATTCAGCCATAAAGTGCCCCAACTGTCCACAGGAAAAGCAATGGCCTGCAAAATTGCCCCATTTCAAACGAAAGTGTAACGGATGCATGCTAGAGCAATTGAGGCCTAACCAAGCAGGCCGTTTCCTTGCAGTATCCCATAACATGCACAAGCGGTTGCGATTCACAGCCCTGAGACTGGGAGGGACCAGAACCGTGCCCAAAGCGGCCATAGCATCCTTCAATAGCGGCCAATAAACAGCCGGACAATTTTCCACTTCTACCCACACAGGGCATTCACGTTGCAGGAGGCGCTGGAAATCTGCCATCGGGCGCCATGGAACCACATGAACCAACCGACGATCAAAAAACAAAGGCAGTTTAGACAGGAGAGCAGCACGGTGCGTCTCTGTTTTCAAGAGGACCTCAAAAAAACCTCGGGATCCAACAAAAATCTCTTCAACACATTCCCCTTGTAGCAGACTCTGCAGCCATTGGCGAATACGGGAAAGCAACGGGATTCGACCAGTGAAGAAGAGGATCACCGCGCGATCATAAAATACCGAAAAGGAGCGTAGGACAGTTTTTGGGTCGACAATAGCTTCCAGAACATCGTCTGGAGCAGAGTCAGAGAAGGCTTCCTGATTATGTTGAACATATTCACCAAGCAGGGTGTTAGCAAATTCCAACAGATGCTCCCAGTCCACCTCCTGAGAGTCCACAGAATCTGAAGCAACCTGCGCATAGGAACGATCTGAAGTAACACCTATCTCTTCCGGGGTATGCTTGGTACGTTTACCCGCAGGCTGGATGTCAGGACCCGGGGGCAATTCTTCAGTGCACGGAACCATATCCTCCGGTTCCTCAGCATCAGAGTCCGGGCCAAGTGCTGCCACCGTTTGGTCTATGAAATCCAGATCCAAACCAGCCATCGTGTATGACGAGCTGATCTCGAAGAAGGGCTGACCGACAGTGCAGATCAGGACCGCTCTCTCTCTCTCTCCCTCTCTCTCTCTCTCTCTCCCTCTCTCTCTCTCTCTCTCTCTCTCTCTCTCTGTGTGTACAGAGCAGGGGGCACGCTATCCCGAACGCTGCCTCTCTCACGATGGACAGGTTTAGGGTTTTACAGGAGCTGGGCGCCTCTGCACGAAAGGAGGAGCACACGCAGGCGGAGCCTCGAACAGCAGCACAGGCGAAATTGATGGGGCGGCTGCAGACGTTTCAGCGGGACAGGCAGTAGACAGGGCGGTGGCTGACAGGAGCGGGCAGCGTCTGACAGGCAATGGCGGCGTTTGACAGGCGAGGGCGGATAGGTCTGGCAGGCTATGGCGTCTGACAGGCGAGGGCTGGTCTGATAGCGAACAGGACGACGTGCAGGACGGATGGCAGGTCCCGCGACGGGTCTGACAGGTCAGACGGGCGGTGCCACAACGGGACAAGTCAACGTGCAGAAGGCGGCGAGTCAGTCCACGGCAGCAGGAGGGTCACCGTTCGTCTCCCCGCCATCGCTCCACGCGCTCGCGTCAAATTTTTCCTCCGCAGCTTTCACACACTCTCTCTCTCTCTCTCTCTCTCTCTCTCTCTCTCTCTCTCTACGTCAGCTGAACACGCGCGACAGGACAGGTCCTTTTCGTCCGACAGCTCCACACACGTGCGCTCTCCTTTTTTCTTTTTTTTCGTAAAAGGTAATTGTATTAATTACGAACAAAAGTACAAGATGACTTGATTACAAGATACATGACGACAATCCAGGCCATCATGTGAAAAGGGGCTAAGTGCTACAAGTTACAATGTTATGGCAAGGAGGCAGATGAAATTGCCATAAGCCAGGGACGTAAGTCCTCCCTAGAGAGCAAATCAGAATGCTGGAGAAGATCCAACTGCCAATACAAGAGGCCCTTAAGCCTCGCAATATGTCGCTGAACATTATAGGCGGAGTCAAAAAGAAAAGCATTCCTAATGGTCCAGTTATGCCAACAGCCCCAATATCGAAGAAAATGATACATGAGTTTCATATGTGACTGTGCAGGAGTGGGGTATTTGGGCTGCCCGAAAACCCAATCAAAGGGGCGCAGGGTGAATCCAACCACTCCTTGCCAAATAGCCGACAAAAAGAACCAGACTTTTTTTGCGACGGGGCAAGAAATAAATCTGTGGCGGGCTAATTCCACAGCAGTGGTGCAAAAGAAACAGTTGCCATTGGAGATTCGTCGCTTGGAAAGAGCCGACGCAAGCGGAAGACCACCAATCATCACTCTCTCCAAAGAAAGACTTTACATTTGAAGGGGGTCTTGTTCAACCAGCCCTCCATCACAGTTGCCCTCCACCATGACCGGGATTTACGTAAGCCCCATAAAGCATTGGCTTTGGTAACTAACCATTGTTGATCTTCGATCAGAATATGATAAACTTGATTAGCAGAAGCTTTGCTTAAAGTCAGCCGGCCTTGTAGGTCCCAATCCTGCCAGGGATGATCTGAAGCAAGGGCAGGAAAGGGTTGTCTGCTCTGGAGCATCCGCAAAAGCTGTTCCCATAACGGCCAATATCCCCGCGGGATCCTGTAAAGCCTCCTAGCTGTACGAAAAGATATAAGCACATTGCGACTAGGAAGGGTGGCATCCGCGACCGAAGACAAGCCCAAACGAGCCACCGGTTGAATTGTGGTCTAAGCTCATGTTTGCCTTCCCATGCAAGTAAACGCGAGACTGCCAATAATTCCAATTGAAAAGAATTAGTAGCCAAGCGATCCTCCGCTGGATGCCACTGAGCTTTTAGGAGGACCCGTTTCCAGGAACATACCAAATGAGTAAGCAGCGACGAAGAAGAACTGGAGAACCTCGAATCAGCATTAAGAACGTGCCACCAAGAAGTCCGGATTTGGGTATTGCCATGTAGAAGCCCATGGCTCTCAAGGAAATAACGGGCTATATCGACCCATGGATGATGATCCGAGCACATGGCGCGGAAGAGAGACCAACGGAGTGCCTGCATGTGAATTTGGGGATCTAAAATAGCTCCGCCACCCATGCATTTGGGGGTGCAGGCATGCAACCAAGAAATCTAGGAAATACCTGCATGCAATGAGTCCTTCTTCCATAGCATGAAGCGAATAGACTGTGTAAGAGCATTGAGAGTCGTAGTAGTCTAGGGCAACAATGGCAAAAAATATGTGAGCATTGGCAACATAATTGTCTGGGCCACTTTGAGACGAATATGGAAGGGCCAGGCTTGAGATTTCCAATACATAAACTTAGCCACCATTTTCTGAGAAATCCACTACAGAAGCTGCTTTGGTGGAACGTCGACACCCAAAGGGTACCCAAGGTGCCTGACAATGGAACCACGAGGAACAACCAGACCCTGCCAGTCCAAGGACTGCAAGTCCGACTCCGTGCAGCTGAGAATGGCTGATTTGAGCGCATTGATGCGAAGGCCGGAGGCTTGCCCAAAGATGCCCCAAACATCCAATGCGCGCTTGAGGTTGTCCTTGTCTGCACGCAAAATCATAAAAGTATCATCCGCCAGGGATTGGCTAATGAAGTGCTGTCCTGAAGGAAGAGACAGACCGGCCAACTGAGAAGAGGCTACCATATGGGATAACATGGAAAGAACTGGATGTGTCGCGAGGGCAAAGAATAGTGGGCTCAAAGGGCATCCTTGTCTGACAGAGCGGGCAAGTACAAATGGCTCAGTAACACCTCCGTTCAGCATGACTCGCGAAGACGCCGCAGCGCTAATGGTGTAGATCAGACGAGACATCCGGGGACCAAAGCCCATAGCCGACATAAGTTCAGCAACGAAAGACCAATCCAAATAGTCAAAAGCCTTTTCCAGGTCCAGTTGAATCAGTACTACCTCCTGGTTAGAATGCCTTGCATAATCAATAGCCAGTTGAGCATTCAATACATTGTGCAGAATATTTCGGCCCTTAATGAAACCATACTGTAGAGGGTGCACAATGGCCGGGAGATGCTTATGAAGCCGATTCGCCATTATTTTGGAAAAGATTTTGTACATTGAACCCATCAAGGAAACGGGGCGCCACTGTGTCAACCTAGATGGCGAAGGAACTTTTGGAAGCAGTTTAATAAGGCCTTCTTTCCATGAGGAAGGCATGATCCCGGTTTGCCACACCTGCTGAAACAAAGCCTGCAATGGTTTCGCCAGTTGGGTAGCAAAAGCTTCAAAGAACTCATTGGTGAGACCATCCCAACCCGGGCTTTTATCCTTGGGCAAATGTAACAAGACGTCCATAACCTCTGCCTCACAAATATCGGACTCCATAGTAACTTCCATGTCCTGCGGTAGCTGATTGCGGACCAAGTCATAAAAACCCGAACGGGCCTGAGTGATTTGATCTGAAGGTGGAGAAGTGGTGCCGAGAAGGTCACGGAAATAATTCCTGCACATATGCACAATAGTCTGCAGATCCAGGATAAGGTGATCTTCTGCATCCTCGAGTCTGGTCATATTCTCCCTAGCAGGAGAGGCATGGAGAGCTCGAAAGAACTTATGGGTTTGACATGCATTATCTTGCAACGTCTCTGTCAGATGTTGCAGTTTGGCCTGCTGATATGATTTCAATTGGAATTCTTTAATAAGATCCGCCACTCGCATGGCCAGTGCGAGCAGAAATGCATCATCCGGAGTGTCCACCAGCAGAGAACGAACCAAAGCCAGCATGTCCTCGGCTGCCTTGCGACGCTGCCGACAAAGAGAGGCATGGTAGATCCCATACTGCCGAGCAACCCGCTGCACATTAGAGAGCAATCGTTCAAATGACGCAGTGCCTTGAGAAGAGAAGTCGAAGAGAAATCTGTCAATCAATTGCTGCATATAGCCCTGAAAGATTGCATGCTTCAGGTAAGACGAATTGAAACGCAAAGGGAGTCTCTCCAGAAATTGCTTGAACGGGGCAATGGGTTGTGCAAGCAGCTCAAGCTGCAGAGGGAAATGGTCCGACAAGGCATATTGCTACAACACTTTTATTTCGAGCAGCTCAGGAAGAAAATCATCATTCTACATGATATATATACGATCCTCGCGACCATGTTGTTGCATACTGGGCAGAATGGAAAGTAAACCCTGTAGAAGACGGGTGTAGCCAGGACCAGAGGTCTTGCTTGAGAACGGCAAGAGTCAACGCCTGCCACATACGACTTTCCGGCGTATCCATCACCGAATGCTCCGATGTGGACTGGGAGGAATCAACACACATATTGAAATCCCCCATGAAGAAGCCCCGTCTGCCAAGTGACAAGGAGGTCTGCAAAGTCTGCCAAAGCGCCCGACGAGATAAGGAATCATTCGGAGCATAGAGGCCAAGTAGCCATAAGATTTCCCCTTCGAATAAAATTTCAATCACCAAAAAACGGCCATGAACATCATTTTTAATAAGAACAGGCTGATATTTGTCATGGACAATCATGAGCACACCCGAATAATGCATGGCCTGTGTCCCTGCATAAAACAATCTAAAGCCATGGCAATCTACCACTTTTCCGGCTTCATCGTGACTCTTGTGCTCAACAGCGCACAGGACATCCCACTGATTTTCATGCAATACAGTCCACATAGCATGTTGCTTGTGCCGAGAACAAATTCCTCGCACATTCCACGTGGCTATTTTCATGTATATTCAAAAACAAAATCAGGTACGAGGCACTGCTTGCCTCGATTTGACTTTGTCAGCGAGAATGTCCAGGACTCCCTCGTCCAAGAAATCCGCCAACACTGCAAAAGAGTTCTGCGGACCAGATTTGGAAGTAGACGGCATATCTGCTGGCTTGGGGATGGAACGGGGATAACGACGGTCCCACGGGGTAATGACATTACCTCTGGTATCAAATGCCAGCTTAGCAGAGGGACCCTTTGAACGATCCGAATACATTTTCCTGGCGGGCTGATGAAGGGGGGCAGAGGAAACCATAGCAGGAGCCGAGCGCTCAGAAGACTGCATTTCCTTCCTGCGCATATATGTACGCATGGAATCTTGTGAGGTAGTAGGCACATTGTTCTCCATGGCAGCAACAACCCTGTGGCCTTTTTTTGCACGTACTTCAACCCAATTAGTGGCGCTGGAATCCAGACCCGCAACCTGTTGTTTACCTTAGGCCAAAGCTTGGGGCTGATGGGTAGCATCCAGCGACGGGGCATCACACACCATATCTTCCATGGGCGGCGCAGCATGGCCATCATGGGAAGTGTGTTGCTGTTCCGGGCATTCGGCCATAAAATGCCCCAACTGTCCACAGGAAAAGCAATGCCCTGCAAAATTGCCCCATTTCAAACGAAAGTGTAACGGGTGCATGCCAGAGCAATTGAGGCGTAACCAGGCAGGCCTTTTTCTTGCAGTGTCCCATAGCATACACAAGCGGTTGCGATTCACAGCCCAGAGACTAGGAGGGACCAGAACAGTGCCCACAGCGGCCATAGCATCCTTCAATAGTGGCCAATAAACAGCCGGACAGTTTTCCACCTCGACCCAGACCGGGCATTCACGTTGCAGCAGACGCTGAAAATCTGCCATTGGACGCCATGGAACCACATGAACCAACCGGCGTTCAGAAAACAAAGGCAGTTTAGACAGGAGAGCAGCACGGTGCGTCTCTGATTTCAACAGGACCTCAAAAAAGCCCCGGGAGCCAACAAAAATCTCTTCAACACATTCCCCTTGTAGCAGATGTTGCAACCACTGGCGAATACGGGAAAGCAACGGGATTCGACCAGTGAAGAAAAGTATCACAGCGCGATCATAAAATACCGAAAAGGAGCGTAGGACAGTTTTTGGGTCCACGGTGGCGTCCAGCACATCGTCAGGTGCAGAGTCAGAAAAGACTTCCTGATTATGTTGAACATAATCGCCAAGCAAAGTGTTTGCAAATTCTAGCAAATGTTCCCAGTCCACTTCCTGAGAGTCCACCGAATCCGAAGCAACCTGAGCATAGGACCGATCCTGAGAAACGCCTATCTCTTCCGAAGCATGCTTGGTACGTTTACCCGCAGGCTGGATGTCGGGACCAGGGGGCATCTCTTTGTTGCACGGAACCATATCCTCAGGTTCCTCCGCATCAGAATCCGGGCCCAGTGCTGCCACTGTTTGATCTATGAAATCCAGATCCAAACCAGCCATCGTATATGATGATTTGATCTCGAAGGAGGACTGGCCCTCTCTTTTGCCAGCTCTCTCGATCTCTCTCTTTTCTGTACAGAGGCGCTGTCCAGGGGTGTACTCTGCAAGGAGAGCTAATGAAAACTGAGGTTTACCTGTCACCGTGCAGGGGCAGACAGGCGAAACAAAGGCCTCCACAGCAGGACAGGACAGACTGGGGTGCCAGGCAGGGGTCCGTCAGCAGTGTCCGGGAACAGGGCGTCAGGGGTATGCTACCATGGATAGGGCGTCAGGGACAGGGCGTCTGGGCGTGGACAGGGCGGCCGGAACAGATCACGCTGGCGGCTCCAGGAGTAGGGCGACTGCTCCCGACGGCTCCAGGAGCAGGACGTCCGGAAGACGACACCAGGGATTCCGCTGGCAGCGCAAGGAGCAGGCGCGGCTGGCAGAAGTAGGTAGAGATGCAGCCCTTGACTATGGTGACAACGCGCAAACGCCCGACGAACAGAAACGACGACGAGGCTGAGGCGAACGGGGGGTGCCGACAGGTAGGGCTTCAGGCGGCGACGGCGCAGATGAAAGCAACCGCAGGGCGCGCCAGACCTAGCGATGGCAGGGCGGCACGGAGCAGGAGCAGCATCGCGACCTCTCTCTCCACACGTGCGCTCTCTCTCTCTCTCTCTCTCTCTCTCTCTCTCTCTCTCTCTCTCTCTCTCTCTCTCTCTCTCTCTCTCTCTCTCTCTCTCTCTCTCTCTCTCTCTCTCTCTCTCTCTCTCTCTCAGCTTACTAGGACAAGCCAGCGTGGAGGGTATTTTGCAACGCATAAGATTTTCTGCAGACGCGGGCTGCCAGGCCCCAAGTTTGCGTGTCATCAGAGGTGGCACGCAGGTCAAACAAGATGCACCAAGCAAAAACACGCAGAGGGCAGCATGCTCTCTCTCTCTCTTTTTTTTCGTGAAAGGTAATTGTATTAATTACGAAAAAAAATACAAGATTACTTGATTACAAGATACATGACGACAATGCAAGTCATCATGCGACGAGGTGCTAAGCACTACAAGTTACAATTTCATGGCAAGGATGCGGAGGAAATTGCCATATGCCAAGGACGGAAGTCCTCCGTAGAGAGCAAATCAGAACGATGGAGAAGAGCTAACTGCCAATACAAGAGGCCCTTAAGCCTCACAATATGTCGCTGAACATTATGGGCTGAGTCAAACAGAAAAGCATTCCGAATGGTCCAGTTATGCCAACAGCCCCAGTATCGAAGAAAGTGATACATGAGCTTCATGTGTGGCTGAGCAGGAGAAGGGTATTTGGGCTGGCCCAAAACCCAATCAAAGGGGCGCAGTGCAATACCAACCACCCCTTGCCAAACGGCCGACAAAAATAACCAGACCTTCTTAGCGACGGGGCAGGAAATAAATCGGTGGCGAGCGGTTTCCATAGTAGTGGTGCAAAAGAAACAGGTGCCATTGGAGATTCGTCGCTTGGAAAGAGCCGAAGCAAGCGGAAGACCCCCAATGATCACTCTCCAAAGAAAGACTTTATATTTAAAGGGCGTCTTGTTGACCCAGCCCTCCATCACAGTGACCCTCCACCAGGAGCGAGATTTACGCAATCCCCATAAAACGTTCGCTTTAGTAACTAGCCATTGATTGTCTTTAATCAGGAGATGATACACTTGATTAGCAGAAGCTTTGCTCAAAGGCAGCCGGCCTTGTAGGTCCCAATCCTGCCAGGGATGATCCAAAGCAAGAGCAGGAAAGGGTTCTCTGTTCTGGAGCACCGTCACGAGCTGTTCCCATAAAGGCCTATATCCACGAGGGATCCGGAAAATCCTCCTAGCAGTACGAAATGAGATAAGCACATTGCGATTGGCGAGGGTGGCATCCGCAACTGAAGACAAGCCCAACCGTGCCATCCGGTTGAATTGTGGTCTAAGCTCATGTTTACCTTCCCACGAAAGTAGACGCGAGACTGCCAGCAATTCCAATTGAAAAGAGTTAGTAGCCAGGCGATCCTCCGTTGGGTGCCACTGAGCCTTTCGAAGGACGTGTTTCCAGGAACACACCAAATGAGTAAGCAGCGATGAAGAAGAACTGGAAAACCGCGAATCCGCATTAAGAACGTGCCACCAAGAACTCCGGAGTCGGGTATTGCCATGCCGAAGCCCATGACCCTCAAGGAAAGAACGGGCGATAGCGACCCACGGATGATGATCATCCGAACACATGGCGCGGAAAAGGGACCAACGGAGTGCCTGCATGTTCTGAGAAATCCACTACAAAAACTGCTTTGGGGGAACATCAACCCCCAATGGGTTATCCAAGATGCCTGACAATGGAACCTCGAGGAACAACCAGACCTTGCCAGTCCAAGGACTGCAAGTCCGACTCCGTGCAACTTAGAATGGCTGATTTGAGCGGATTGATACGAAGGCCTGACGCCTGGCCAAAGAGACCCCAAACATCCAATGCTTTTCGAAGGTTATCCTTGTCCGCACGCAAAATCATAAAAGTATCATCCGCCAGGGATTGGCTAATGAAATGTTGCCCTGTAGGAAGCGACAGTCCGGCCAACTGGGAAGAGACGGCAATATGTGATAACATGGAAAGAACTGGATGTGTCGCAAGGGCAAAGAATAAAGGGCTCAAAGGGCACCCCTGTCTGACAGAACGGGCAAGGGCAAATGGCTCAGTAACATCTCCGTTCAGCATGACTCTCGAAGACGCCGCAGCACTAATGGTGTAAATCAGACGAGACATCCGAGCACCAAAGCCCATAGCAGACATAAGGTCAGCAACAAAAGACCAGTCCAGATAGTCAAAAGCCTTTTCCAGGTCCAGTTGAATCAACACCACCTCCTGATTAGAATGCCGGGCATAATCAATGGCCAATTGGGCATTCAAAACATTGTGTAGAATATTTCGGCCCTTAATGAAACCGTACTGGAGAGGGTGCACAAGGGCAGGGAGATGCTTATGGAGCCGATCGGCCATTACTTTGGAAAAAATTTTGTACATGGAACCCATCAAAGAAATGGGGCGCCAGTGTGTCAACTTAGATGGCGAAGGAACTTTTGGAAGTAGTTTAATAAGTCCTTGTTTCCATGAGGGAGGCATGATCCCTGTTTCCCACACCTGCTGAAACAGAGCCTGCAATGGTTTCGCCAGTTGGGTAGCGAAAGCTTCAAAGAACTCATTGGTGAGACCATCCCAACCCGGACTTTTATCTTTGGGAAAGTGTAACAAGACATCCATAACCTCTGCTTCACCAATATCTGACTCCAGAGTAGCTTGCATGTCCTGTGGTAACTGATTACGGACCAGGTCATAAAAGACCGAACGGGCCTGAGTAATTTGGGCGGAAGGAGGAGAAGCGGAACCGAGAAGATCACGGAAGTAATTCCTGCACATATGCACAATAGTCTGTGGATCCAGGATAAGGTGGCCTTGTGCATCCTCGAGTCTGGTCAAATTCTCTCGAGCAGGAGAGGCATGGAGGGCTCGAAAGAACTTGTGGGTCTGACATGCACTATCTTGCAAAGTCTCTGTTAGATGTTGCAATTTGGCCTGCTGATACGATTTTAACTGGAATTCTTTAACAAGATCGGCCACCCGCAAGGCCAGTGCAAGCAGAAATGCATCATCCGGAGTGTCCATCAGCAGAGAGCGAACCAAAAGCAGCAGGTCCTCCGCTGCCTGTCGACGGCACCGACAAAGAGAGGCATGATAGATCCCATATTGCCGAGCAACCCGCTGCACATTAGAGAGCAATCTGTCAAATGAGGCAGTGCCCTGAGAGGAAAAGTCCAAGGAGAATCTGTCAAGCATTTGCTGCATATAGCCCTGAAAAATTGTATGCTTTAAGTAGGACGAGTTGAAACGCAAAGAAAGTCTCTCCAGAAATTGCTTGAAGGGGGCAATGGGTTGGGCAAGGAACTCGAACTGCAGAGGGAAATAGTCCGACAAGACATATTGCTGCAACACTTTTATTTCGAGCATCTCAGGCAGAAAATCATCATCCTGCATGATATATATGCGGTCCAACCGCGACCATGTTGTGGCATACTGGGCCGAATGGAAAGTAAAGCCTGGAGAAGACGGGTGTAGCCAAGACCAAAGATCTTGCTTAAGAACAGCAAGAGCCAAGTCGTGCCACATACGACTTTCCGGCGCATCCATGACCGAGTGCTCCGATGTAGACTGGGAAGAATCAACACACATAT
Organism: Lygodium microphyllum; assembly: GCF_053477565.2. Taxonomy (NCBI): domain Eukaryota; kingdom Viridiplantae; phylum Streptophyta; class Polypodiopsida; order Schizaeales; family Lygodiaceae; genus Lygodium; species Lygodium microphyllum. The sequence goes on along the minus strand of NC_141153.1, from coordinate 17,276,574 downwards.
TGAAATCCCCCATGAAGAAGCCGCGTCTGCCAAGTGACAAGGAGGTCTGCAAAGTCTGCCAAAGCTCCCGGCGAGATAACGAATCATTCGGAGCATAGAGGCCAAGTAACCATAGGATTTCCCCTTCGAATAAGATTTCGACCACCAAAAAGCGGCCATGAACATCATTTTTAATAAGAACCGGCTGATATTTGGCATGTACAATCATGAGCACACCCGAATAATGCATGGCCTATGTTCCTGCATAGAACAAACGAAAGCCATGGCAATCCACAACTTTACCGGCGTCACTGTGACTCTTGTGCTCAACAGCACACAGGACATCCCACTGATTCTCATACAATGCAGTCCACATGGCATGTTACTTGTGGCGAGAACAAATTCCTCGCACATTCCACGTGGCTATTTTCATGTGTATACAAAACACAATCAGGTACGAGGCACAGCTTGCCTCGATTTGACTTTGTCGGCGAGAATGTCCAGAACTCCCTCATCCAAGAAATCTGCCAACACCGCAAAAGAGTTCTGAGGACCAGATTTGGAAGTTGAGGGCATATCGGCTTGCTTGGGGTTGGAACGTGGGTAACAACGGTCCCACGGAGTAATGACGTTGCCTCTGGTATCAAAAGCCAGCTATGCACGTGGACCCTTGAGACGATCCGAATACAGTTTCCTGGCGGGCTGGTGGCGGGGAGCTGAAGAAACCATAGCAGGAGCAGAGCGCTCTGACGACATCATTTCCTTCCTGCGCATATATGTTCGCATGGAATCGTGTGAGGTAGAAGGCGCAGTACTTTCCATGCCAGCACCAATCCTGTTGCCTTTTTTGGCGCGTACTTCAACCCAATCAGTAGCACGGGAATCCAGACCTGAAACCTGTTGTTTACCTTTGGCCAGAACGTGGGACGGGTGAGTAGGATCCAGCGGCGGAGCATCACACACCATATCTTCCATGGGCGGAGCAACATCACCCGTATCTGAAACGTGTTGTTGCTCGGGGCATTCAGCCATAAAGTGCCCCAACTGTCCACAGGAAAAGCAATGGCCAGCAAAATTGCCCCATTTCAAACGAAAGTGTAACGGATGCATGCCAGAGCAATTGAGGCGTAACCATACAGGCCGTTTCCGTGCAGTATCCCATAACATGCACAAGCGGTTGCGATTCGCAGCCCTGAGACTGGGAGGGACCAGAACCGTGCCCACAGCGGCCATAGCATCCTTTAATAGCGGCCAATAAACAGCCGGACAATTTTCCACTTCTACCCACACAGGGCATTCACGTTGCAGGAGGCGCTGGAAATCTGCCATTGGGCGCCATGGAACCACATGAACCAACCGACGATCAAAAAACAACGGCAGTTTAGACAGAAGAGCAGCACGGTGCGTCTCTGTTTTCAAGAGGACCTCGAAAAAGCCCCGGGATCCAACAAAAATCTCTTCAACACATTCCCCTTGTAGCAGACTCTGCAGCCATTGGCGAATACGGAAAAGCAGCGGAATGCGACCGGTGAAGAAGAGTATCACCGCGCGATCATAAAATATCGAAAAGGAGCGTAGGACAGTTTTTGGCTCGACGGTAGCTTCCAGAACATCGTCTGGAGCAGAGGCAGAGAAGGCTTCCTGGTTGTATTAAACATATTCACCAAGCAGAGTGTTGGCAAATTCCAACAGATGCTCCCAGTCCACCTCCTGAGAGTCCACCGGATCCGAAGCAACCTGCGCATAGGAACGATCTGGAGTAACGCCTATCTCTTCCGGGGTGTGCTTGGTACGTTTGCCCGCAGGCTGGATGTCAGGACCCGGGGGCAATTCTTCAATGCACGGAACCATATCCTCGGGTTCCTCAGCATCAGAGTCCGGGCCAAGTGCTGCCACCGTTTGGTCTAGGAAATCCAGATCCAAACCAGCCATCGTGTATGACAAATTGATCTCACCGAAGGACTGACCGAGACTCTCTCTCTCTCTCTCTCTCTCTCTTTCTGTGTACAAAGCTGAGGGCACGCGATTCCGGACGCTGCCTCTCTGACGAGGGTCAGGTTTAGGGTTTCACAGGAGCTGGGAAACAGGGCGTCTGGACAGCTCCGGGAGCAGGTGCGACAGGCAGCAACAGGCGTCGATGCAGCCCTCGACGATGGTGGACAGACGCGACTTGTAAAGGGGCTGAAATCTGGCAAGGCGCACCTCTACCGGATGTGCGGGCGGAGCTGGGGCAGGGGGGGGCACTCAGGCGAAGTGGTTTCAGGGGGGCCTTCAGGCGACGGCGGCGGGGCCTGCAGGCGACGGCGGCGGGACCTGCAGGCGACGGGACCTGCAGGCGGGACGACGGGGCCTGCTGCGGGACGACGGGACCTGCGGGATGGAACCTGCGTGACGACGGGACCTGCGGCTGGACCTGCAGGCGAGGGCGACGGGCGGGACGTGCAGGCAAGGGCGTCAGGCGGGACCTGCAGGCGAGGGCGACGGGCAGGCATTGCAGGCGAGGGCGACAGGCGGCGGCAACGCAGACGAGGGCCGCAGCAGGGCGCGCCAGATCCTTCGATGGCAGGGCGGGACGACGCAGGAGCACCATCGCGTCTCCGCTTTCTCTCTCTCTCTCTCTCTCTTCTCTCTCTCTCTCTCTCTCTCTCTTTTTCGCTCTCTCTCTCTCTCTCTCTCTCTCTCTCTCTCTCTCTCTCTCTCAAAGGGTAATTATATTGATCATTGGAAAGTACAAGAGTTGGAGATGACCTAAATGGATGGCATAGTAGTAGAGGAAACTGCCATATGCCTTGAGACCAAATCCTTTCGAGGGAGAAGCCTTGCATGTTGCACAATATTAGATTGCAATGAAAAAAGGCATTTCAATCAACCGATGTGACTTTAAATGCCTAAATGGGAGTTAAACATAAAGGCATTCTAAGTAACCCAATTGTGCCAATATCGCTAGAAACATAGAAAGTGGAACAATAACTTCATGTGCATGGCTAGATAGGATCTAAGAATTTTGGGTTTTTGAACACCCAGTCATAGGGATGTAGTATAGGTCCCACCACTTCTCACCAAATCTCTCTCAACCAGAAGTAAATTTCTGTTATTTGTACATGAACCAGCCAACGAACGGGTAAAAGATGCAGAAATTTACCAAATTCTGCGCAAATCCCAAAAATTTCAAGTCCAAAATTACATTAATGTCAATCAATCTGACACAATTGAGTAAAGCTTTGCCAATACATGAAAAGCTCCAAATTTCTTGGATCTAATGTCAGAAAATTTTACTCAAAAAGGTAAAATTTCGACAAAATTGGCAAAATCCCCAATTTAATTTGGGTCACCTCTCACAATGTCTGCAATTTCTGACTCGGAATTTACTGTTAGGCCTAAATGAGATCAAATGTAGGAAAAGCCCCAAATTCTCTGGCCAGATTTGCACAGATTTTGAAATTGTGCTTCCACGTGTGAACTCTGTTAAGGAAGAGAATAAAGGAATTTAAGGAAAAACGAATTTTTGGTTTTAAAAAAACGGCAGAAAGGGGATCTGTTGACCCGTCAAGCAGGTCGCGTGGCACCGCCTACCTATTGCATGACATCAGGTTAGGCACGCTAATCTGTCATGTGGCGCCCCGACTTGACATTGCCTGCCGGTGCTGTCGCCCAGTCACCTATCGTCGCCCAACATGCTTCAGCCCGCGCTGTCCCTGCTGTCGTGCCCAACACGCTGCAGCCTGCGCCTAACTGCCTTGTCGCCTATCACACAACCACTACGCCTGCCCGCCACTGGACTTGTCACATCAGCTGCCCGACACACTGGTCGCCAGGAGCTCGAACTGTCTGAAGGACGTATTCACCCTTTGCTCTAATACCAGTTATTGGACCAAGAGGGGGCACAGCACCAAGAGAGAGAGAGAGAGGAAGATCGAGCTAGAGTGAGCGTGAGAGAATGTGTGACGGTTGGAGAGAGAGTAAGCAGAGTGAAAGGTATGAGTCGATTTGAGTGTACCAACAATGTGTTGGTACATAGAATAAAATGTATTTATGCTTGGGACACGTAAAGGGTGCGTTTACATGTACAATGTGCGTGTACTATACACAGAGGTTATCAGGCCTTTATATCCCAACATCCATCAAGGCAAGGGAGTGGGAATACATACATGGCTGAGCTATGCACAGCCTCTCCTAAGTTCCTTATATATTCCTCCAATGATCTGCTCTAATCCTATGTTCGTAAACTAGTCTATAGTCAACCACTATGGAAGTGTGATGTGTTGTCTATAAAGTAGTGTTTGGGATGTTTAGGGAGGCATGGTGTTTATCTCTCACATGTCCACATGAGATTGCAAAATTTAGAATAGCATCATCTGGTACTTTGCCAATTGGTCTCTTAGATACCTTAAACTTTTGGATGTCTAGTATCAATGCTAGTAAGCTCATCAAATAGTCCACAGTACTTGCCCCTCCTTTGTGATTCCAACATGTTAAGAGTATCTAATCCTAGCCATTGTGGTAGGACATAAAAGATGGATAGTCTATGTGCACTTCCCTAGGCGAGTAGATGTGTCCCATAGGTGCTCCCTTCTTTGTTTTGGGCTCCTGCAAAGACCTACTTCATTTGTATCAATCTATTTGAACATAGCATTATCATGCATGTTAAATTTGCCTTGTCTATCTCAAATGCATTTACATTGAAATCTCCCACTAACAATATGCTCCTCATGCCAGCATATTGCATAATGTCCTCATAAGTATATCAAAGGGCGATCCATGTCGTGTGGCATAGGTCGAGTTTGTAGGAGGAAAGTAACAAAGTGCAATGAATATATCCCATAGCATGTATCTTGACCCGTAAGTATCGTGCATCATCATTGCTCCTAAGTATCTTGACCCATAAGTATCATGCACAACGTCCTTGTAAGTATATTGAAGGGTGATCCATCCCATGTGGTATAGGTTGAGTTTGTAGGACGAAAGTAGCATATTGCAATGAATAAATCCTAGTCTCTCTACATGTGTCTTGACCATAAGTATCGTGCATGTAAAAGTCACTCTATCTCCAATGTGTACATTGAAATCTCCCACTAACAATATGCTCCTCATGCGGCATATTGCAAAATGTCCTCGTAAGTATATTGAAGGGCGATCCATCTTGTGTGGGTCATAGGTTGAGTTTGCAAGGGGAAAGTAGCATATTGCAATGAATATATCCCATAGTCTCTTTGCATATACCTTGACCCATAGGTATCGTGCATCATCATCTCTCTTCGATACTTGCACAATCCCTTTGAGGTCTTCCTAATATAGTATGGCCATAGCTCCAAAACCCCTAGTAGTTTCTAGTTTTCTAGCTACTGGATGAAATGCACTTTCCCACATGTTTCCCTGCACATCTATTAATCAACTACCTGGTGTGTTTTTGTGTACATGGCTATCTCTATATTTCAGAAACTATCCTTAAAGTAGCCAGCATCCAAGCATAGGGCTCCATTGTAGTTCCAAACTAACATTCTAAGTGTCTCATAGGCCTCATATTGTCATGCGGATCTTCTTTCAGCAATGATGACCCCTCCATCCTTGTAAACAGTCCATTTTCCCTCTATTCTCTACAATGTCCCTATTTGGGCTGTGGTAAGGTTCTCATCTAGATAAGCCTTCTCTCCTTTTCGAGAGAAAGGCCTTTTTCTTCTTGTTGTCCCTAAAGTGAAGGATTAAAACCATGGACTTAAGAGTGCTCCTTCCCCACCCTCCAAGCACTAGCTATAGGTACCTCTGAGACCCCAGTTTTCTCTGCAAGTGTTTTAACATTTTCCTATGGGCTGCCCTTCTCCTCACATCCTACTACCCATACATGTAATGTCATAGCTCTTCCCTTGGCCTCTTCTTCCAGGGTGGTTTTCATTACCTGAGTCTTGACTCTTACTTACTAATGTTCCCTTGTTCTTTTTTACCACGTCAATCGATGGGCTAGCCTACTCTATTTCCTTGTGTGCTGTCTTCGAAACTTCTGCCATGAGTGGACCTCCCTTTTGCGTGCTTTCAGTGCCTCTTTCTCCTTTTGTAATCCTTCTTGCACATTTAGTTCTTTTTTTCCTAAAAGCATTTAATTCTTCCCTAAATTCCAAGATTCTAGATTCACCTCCCAAATATTCTTGTTCCACAGTTTCATGTTTACATTTCTCCATAGCATGCATCCCCATGATTTGTTAAGAAACCCTTCACCCACAGTTTGCATTTTTGCGTTTTTGCGTTTTGCATTTAGGGTTTGCAGCCCCAAAAAGGGCACCATCCTAGACTGACTATGCCTATTTATAGGCCACTCTCTCATTCATTCACCATGGCTGATTCATTCAGTCCGTCACCTCCTCTCCAACCTCTCCACTACCCTCATACCCCTTCAGGAGGACATTGTGGTTTGTGGTTTGTGGCCGTCTTCATCATCTTCCTTGTGCTACGGCACCCTTGTTCCCTTGTATCACATTCACTCCATGATTTGGAACTTCATCATTCCATTCATCAGAGTTTCTTCTCTCTTCTCCATGTTTGCCGAGTTCACTCCGTGTTCCTCCCTGCAAACCCTATTGTCTCACTGGTACGTCATCCTTTGACATGGTATCAGAGCCCCCGGAGTATATGCGTCTTCCACCAAGCTCATTGTGCCACCTCTCCTTTCTGGGCCCCAGAGATCGTTCTACATCGGCTATCAAAGTACCATGCTCAAGGCAATAAGACGCATCCGATGAACACTAAGTCCTTTCAAGCACATGGAGAATCGATTGGTGCTACGACCTCTTGGAGATCGTCGCAATGCCAGCGGCTGTCTTCTTCCACCTATTTTTAAGTACAGTGGCTACCACAGCCCGCAGTTCTACAGTCCACTCCATTGAGAGACGGTGATTGTTTGATATCGTCTCCTCATCAGTCCGCTCCTTCGAGAGACGGTGTCTGCTCAACTCCTTCCTCTTCTTCGGCTACCCAGTCCGCTCCACTAAGAGACAGCAAATGTTGCCCACCTCTTGCTCATTCTGAGCCCCACCCTTCCCCACCCTCCACTACTCAGGTTTGAGAGGCTACCTCTGGGAGCTCTTAGGCACCCCAAATAACTTCTTCGACACGACCGGCGGCACTTCCTTCGTCATCAGACATTTCAGAGTCCGTGATCCATGAGTTTTTGGATTCCCTATCTACTTCAGAGGGGGATTCAGAGGGAGATGTTATTTCTTTGCCCTCAAAGGGGGCATCTACTTTTTCTTCGACTTCAACGAGGGCCCCTCCACCTCCCCCATCTCAGAGGGGAAACCTACTCCACATGAAGTTCTTCACCCATCCTCTACTTTCTTGGGGTGGCTGTCTTCAACCAGTCATCTCTTCTACTGATACCCAGGATCTTCAGGTACCACCTAGATCGAGACCTCGGAGGTTCAGCCACGACTTGGTGATGAGACCTTTGTATTCCTTCCAACATGGATACACGGAGCTAGTGGCTTTTCTCCCGAGGTTGAGTTTCGGATTCTCCAGTTCACTCTGTCTACTGGTCTTTATTGCAAGTTCCCTTTCCGGTGGAAATCTTGGATTTTCAGGATCCTCTACATCTTCTTCCTCCTGAGCCACCTCCCGAGATCGAGTATGGGCATATCCTTATGGTTCTCGGCACCACACAAAGTTCGACATTCCTTCTATGCATTGCATGATTTCATCATCTATGTTCTAGGATGCTTGGGCAAGTGAACAATTTCCCCACGAGGGACACTGTCCAAGTGGCACCTGCTGCATGAGCATTCTTCAGCATGTAGCATTGCATCTCCACCTCACTCTTCTCTTGTTCCTCTTTTTGGGCCTGAGAGGGGGTGTTGAGAAACCCTTCACCCGCAGTTTGCGTTTTTGTGTTTCTGTGTTTTGTGTTTAGGGTTTGCGTTTAGGGTTTGCAGCCCCAAAAAGAGGCGCTATCCTAAATTGACTATGCCTATTTATAGGCCACTCTCTCATTCATTCACCACGGCTGATTCATTCAGTCCGTCACCTCTTCTCTCCAACCTCTCCACTATCCTCACACCCCTTCAAGAGGACATTGCGGTTTGTGGTTCATGGTTGTCTTCATCATCTTCCTTGTGCTACGGAATCCTTGTTCCCTTGTATCACATTCACTCCATGATTCGGAACTTCACCATTCCATTTATCAAAGTTTCTTCTCTCTTCTCCATGTTTGCCAAGTTCACTCCGTGTTCCTCCCCGCAAACCCTACTGTCTCACTGGTACGTCATCTTTTGACATGATTAATGCAATCACACACCATGCACGGAGTCAGTCATACAAATAGTGGTACTGATTTGCTTGCAGTCATTATAGATATGTTCAGCCCCAATAGTCCACTAGTTTTCTCAGCACAATTACGTCAGTCTGAGTACATTTGCTTCAGGCTGAGTACATCTGCAATCTCAGAACATTCACATCAATCTTAGCACATTCACTTCAGTCTAAGTGCATCTGCAATCTCACTACACTCACATCAGTCTGGATTCATGCAGGTCTCCAGTCTGCACAGCACGTCACGCTGTCAGTCTGAGTACATTCACAATTCATGTCACATCAGTCCGAGTACATCCGCAATCTCAGTTCATTCACACAGGTCTGCATGCACACATGTCTGAGTACATTCATGTCACATCAATCTATGTACACCTGCGATTTCAGTACATTCACCAAGTACTGCATTCATGTCGGCCTGCACAGCACATCAAGCTTCTGAGCACATTCACCTCAGTCTAAGTACATTCACATCAGTCTGCACAGCACGACAGTCACTCCAGTATAGCCACAACCTGCAGATCAGCAGTTCTCTTTGCGTCCAGGCTGTTCCATTTCCTTCACATTAGCAGATTCCTCATTCCCATTGTTCAGCATCACATTCCAGTGTCAAATCATTCCCGTCATAGTTCTCCTGTGAGATTCTCATGAGAGAGAGAGAGGGGTTCATTTCTCATGTAACATGCAAAAGTTGAAAAGAAACTAACTCTAGTCAAATGCATCCCATGTCTAGTCCCAATCAAACAGGCTATAAGGGAAAAGTCGTGATGCATAACTCCAGCTGTTGGGTCAACTATAGCTGAGAACACATACCAAAGGTTAGATGCCATGTTAAGAGTGCAAATTGCAGACATTCCTAAATGAGAAATAAAGCAAAAAGACAAAGAATACAAATGATGGCATCCACTAAATGAGAAACATGGGTACAACATACCCAGATTAAGAATGGGACAATCTCCCTCTACACTCCAGCATAAGAATGGGACACTCCTCACAGTACCAAGATTTGCAAGTACAGTACAATGTGTAGTAGACCTACACACTTTCTATAAAGCACTAGAGATATGCTATTTTTGGTATCCAAGTCGGCACACCCAAGTAGGAGGAAAGGTGATTGCTCACCTAGGAAGCAACTTTCCAAGGACCCAGGACTAGTCCTTGAACACCAATGAGATGCATACTGTCAACATTTGAGTCTAGAATTGTGCAAACTCTTGAAGAGTGAGCATCTAGCACAGTGAGAAATTGGATTTCCACCACAATACTTTCAACACCTAGAACTACTCAATAAATTAGTAGGAACACTTTCATTCATGCAAGAGAACTCAGTAATATCTACATTGACCCAATGATTGACACCACAGCAGCCAGACTAGTGAAATAAAATCTGTCAGGCTATTCAGCACACCAATATCTCAACCTCAAAAGAAAGCTTCATATTTGCATGAATCATTGCCATTTCTTACTTCTCATTGCAAAGAGCTTTTGGATTTCGTGCACTTTTGTCGAAGCCACCTTGTTCCACATCCATTACTAGTTTTGCAAGTTGTTGGGCCTGCACAGTATCCAAACATTGACAAAATCAAAAACATAAAGTTGTGCAAAATTTTCAGATAACTTGTCATTGCATACTCACATGGCCTACCTGGATAACAGGTAACAAGGCAAAGAGAGCGATGCATACAGGTTTAATACCGAGAGGTTTGTGGTGTACTAAGAAAATTCATGCTTAGATTTGCAAGTAGATTCAAATGATAAATATTTGCAGAGAAGAACGAAATATATAGCATATGAAAAAGTTTGTGGTTCCAAATTAGGAATGTGTTATAAGAGCAAGCCAATGATTAAAACAACAAAAAGAATTAAGATATATATATCAGACAAATGTATAATGAAAGATCTGTCCTAATGATTGAAAATTAGGTTCCCAACCTACAATCTACTCATAAACAATGAGATTACTAGTACAAATCCCCTCGATGCCCTAAATAGGGATACCTAAATTTTCCACCACAAAATATGTGACTCTTGCCCTGAAAGATGAAATGTGGTGTGATGCTTTGCTTTAAGGCAAGTTCTTGGTTTATAGACCAAGGAATCAAATATGTGGCATATTTGCTGTTGCAGGATTTCTTTTGGAGAGAGGAGTATCCAGCATTAATCAGCAAAAGTGGTGGAACATTTTCCTTGCTTACAAACATACTAGGGCTTAGAGACCATAGGTTCTTGGCAAGTGACACCTCACAACTATTTTTCCAATTTCACTCTTCAAGCATCCTTGATCACTGTGTGACCCTACTACTGCTTTTTCCTTCAAGCCTTACTCCTATAGAGCTTAGCAATCATTTGTATCCAAGGAGCTCACTCATTGTGTACTTGATTAGACCACTTGTCCTCACATACACAAGCTTGTCCTTGTATACCACTTCACTAGTTGTTGCCACAAAAGATAGTCCCATGAAGCATGCCTCAAAATTTTGGTATGGCAATTGTGTTGTAATGAGAAGCCAATCACACCAAGCCAAACTCTCACATATTCAAGTTCCAAGTTGAAATAATCTCAAGCAAACCAAGAAATACTTGTTAACCATGTAAAACATGAGTATCAAGATTCATATGAGAGCACACAAACAAGCACTCAATGACCATGCTGCATGGAGGATGATAGAATGATAAAAAATGGAAGCATCCAAGTTCTAGAAACCCTAGAACTCAAGCTTCTTGTGCAAGTTGTACAATCTCATGAGCCAATGCCGCAAACACCAAGCCCAAGAGCTAGGAATTGTGATCAAAAGAGATGGCAAAAAAGTTAACTAAAAAGGTGGAAACCCTATCCAAATTTATATAAAGTTCAAAACCACAAGATGAAAGGTTAAATCTTATGTGCACAATCTAATCGAGTTCTTTCTTTATATCTTGTTCTCTCATCTCTATCTTCAATAGCTTGAGCTTGAGTGAGGGTGGAGTGTGCTTGTAAGAGAACCATCCTAAGCTTGAGAGTGTGACAACTTCTCTCTTACTTAAGACTCAACGACGAGAAGCTAGCACGCTCCTTTCTTCTCTCCTCACATGTGTTCATGGTGAAGGAACCAAGCAAGTGTGGATTGATAGCAACAACCAAAGCCTACATCATGTATCAAGAGACCATCGGTCTTGTATCACAACTAAAAGCTAGAGCCTAGACGTGTGCATCTCGAGGTGGGAAAGGATGACTCTTCAGCTTTCAATCCCATTTATCTTAGATTAACAAAACATAGGTCAAGCTATGAAGATATGCTAGGGTTTGAACACTGGAGAAGACACAAAATGGATGAACACGACTAAAACAGACTACCTGAGATAGTAACACAATTAACACAAAATGCAAAACCAAAAATACAAACAAAGAAACACGAATATGAAGTGAATGAATCAATGCTCTAAATTATAGAAAGAGTGTACAAGATGCTTAAGGGCAAAGCTGTCCAACAGCCGATGGCTTTCATGCAATCCAACTAAGGGAGCAGTCAGAGTGTGATGTCCACTAGAGATGGATCCCAATGTCCATAACCAATAGCCGGAATTGAAAAGATATTGAGAATGGAAGAGCAGCAGGCTGGAAACAAAAAGCAGCAATCTAGAGGGTTGGAGCTGGTAAATGCAGCAGTGTACCACCTGGAAGATGATGTCCACTCATCACCGACAGCAGCAAAGAAAGGGTGGGCTACAGCTGTAGTAGTGTATGGCTGATGAAGGATGGCCTGATCAGGCTGAAAAAGCAAGCTGGACTGACGTTGATGGTTGATGATGACAACAACAACAAGCGTGATCAGGAAATATACCGATTTGTGCGCGAAGTGCCCGAGTGAGGCAGTAGCTATATGAGGGTGAGGGATGTAGTCGAAGGAGGCTGGACAACTGATATAGGCAGGCTGAAGGCTGAAAACTAGGTGCCAAGCTGTAGATGGAGCAACAATGGGAGGTGTAGCTCCACTTGACTATCCAAGGGGAGTGGAGACTGTCACAAGACTGTGACAACTATTACCTTTTTGTTGATTTCTTTATTACATATTTTATTTGGTTTTTCTTTTTGGTTGTACACTACCGCCCTTCCCAGTGAACATGCCGGTTTCATGGTTCCATTGCATCCCACTAGTCTTCTGACCATCACCGTCGTGAATTGATATTTTGACTTGGTGATTGGGTACTATTGCGGTTTGAAAAGGCACGCTTAAAGAAGCGGAAAGGCAAGGAAAGTCTTTTCACTAAGCTTAGTATGCGATACTATAGGCCTTTTCAAGTAACAGAGAAGATTAGTGATGTCAGCTATAGGCTGAAATTGCGTGACAATTGGAAGATTCATAATGCTTTCCATGTAAGTCTTCTTAGACCTTATGTGGGTGATGTGCCAGAAGATATGCTAGCTGAGGAACAGCCCGAAGTTGAGGAACTTGATGAAATTCTTGTTCCAGAACAGGTACTGACACACAAAGAAAGGAAAGTGAAAGGCAAGGTTGCTAGAAGATATTTGGTTAAGTTCAAGAACTATCCAGCTATAGATGCTAAGTGGATGGATGAAGGTGAACTTGCAGAGTCACCTAATGTGTTGGAACTTTACCTTGAAGCATTTTGCTTGCAACCTACCTTGACCCCTTGTATCTCTAAGCTGAAATAGATTGTCAAAGTGACAATTGCTTAAGAAAGAAATTATGTACAAAAACAGATTTTGTACAGGTTAACACTTATTGTGTCCATATGGTTTTCTCAGTGCTAAAGAAGTAAGTATTGCTTGCAAGAATACAGTTTTTACTTCTATTGGATTCAATACATGTTGTAACAATGGTTACTCGATCGGACATGTATTTTGTGAATTGACTCAGTGGGGATATCATTTTGATGTACCGGTCACTAGATCTCTAGTCAGGGTGATGTGGAGTCATCAAATGAGAATCTGCCACTATGGGGATATCATTGTGGTGTACCGGCCACTATATCTGGAAACAGTGATGTGGAGTCACATGATGATAGTCTGCCATGTTTCACAGTTAGAACATACATGTGTTAACAGTGTGTTCAGTACACAATGTTGACTGATAGCATGTATGTGTTGTACATGTGCTGCCAAGTGTAAGTTCACTGGGTTAGCTGGAAGCATGTATGACATTCATGCAAACGAGAACGTTTGCGATTTCGAGAGGGAGGTATGTCACAAGACTGTGACAACTATTACCTTTTTGTTGATTTCTTTATTATATATTTTATTTGGTTTTTCTTTTTGGTTGTACACTACCGCCCTTCCCAGTGAACAGGCCGGTTTCAGAGACAGTCACAACCTACTCTGGCTTCTTAGCTAGGAGATGTTGGGCATTAGTACAACACTTCTCATCTACATGGCCTGATCTCAATGTGTGCAAACCCATTCTTTTTAGGGAGTTGCTACCAAATGGGTTTGAGTTCTTTGGTTCCATCAGAGGAAGGGGTGTCATCACCCTTGGTTTTGAGTTTCCTTCGCATCTTGAGAGTTCTTGCCACCTCCGATTTTCCCTTGCGAAGAAGAGGTAACCAGACCCTTCTCTAAATAAGAATGTGGGGAGGACTTCTTATGGGCTTGATCATGCAACCTTGCATAATGCAAGAATTGACATTCAAACTCATAGAAGGTTGGCAATCGAGGCAACAAATGGCATGTGGATACAATGAAAGAATTTTTCAAGCAACTTGTTTGGAAAGAATATAACCTAATTCTCACTTGACTTTGGTTAGCCAATAGTGACAAACTCGATAAGCGACCACCTATATTCAGCAAACTTGACTTTTAGGTCATTCCCTGCCTTCATAAAAAGCTCTTGAGGCTCAAAGTTGAGATTGATACACCGGGTTTAATCTCTTGCCACATACCAGTCCAGGGTTGTCATGCCCGATGGCATTCAATTAGTACTGTCTGATACTAGTACGGTACTAATCAAACTAATAAATATCGGACCTATGTCCGATTTAAAAAAGTTTACCTATAATTTGTGTAGTTGACAGTCTTGGACTTAAACATACATTTAGAGACTTTACTTTAAAGTAAATGCAAAAGAGAGTTGAAATTAGAGGGAGAGAGAGCTTGAGGCAGTGGTTACGGTAGAGAGGTTAAGGAAGTAGAGATAGGATGAGGGAGTAGAGAGTGTCAGAAGCTCAAATGAGTAGATATTAGAAAGGAGTCGAGTATGCGAAGGTGAAATGAGTAGATACTAGAAAGGATGAACGAGAAGGGGGAGGGGAAGTGATTTTTATAGAGAGAGAGTTTTAGGATTTAGAGTTTGGAGAGAGAATGAGACAGAGAATAGGCATTGGTATGGGTAGGTTGTGTATTTTGGAGAGAGAGAGAGAGATTTCAAATTTAAATGTGTAAATGATGAGACAAAGAGGTCGCATTGTGTACATAGAGAGAGAGAGAGAGAGAGAGAGAAAAAGAGAGAGATTTCAAATTTAAATGTGTAAATGATCAGACAAAGAGAAGGTTGCATTGTGTATGCGTCGAGAGAGAGAGAGAGAGAGAGAAACTTAAGGTGTGAGAGAAGAGGAGAGCTTTGGCACGCGGTGGTGGGGTTCTCACTGACCCCTTTCGATTGGGTTTTTGTGCGCCCAAAATACCCCACACCACCACAGTTGCATATGAAGATCTTATTCCACTTTTTTCGATATTGGGGATGCTGGTACAATTGGACCACTCGGAATGCCTTTCTTTTTGATTCGGCCTCTAATGTACCGAGACACATTGCTAGGCTTAAAGGTCTCTTGCATTGGCAGATAGATCTCATTCGGCACTCGAACTTGCTCCCTCGGGAGGACTTACTTCCCTGGCATATGGCAATTTCCTCTACGTCTTTGCCATGACTTGTGTAACTTTTTCCTGGCTTCGTACTAGGATTTTCCACACGAGGGCTGAGAGCTCTTGGAGGAGACTAGTTGGTAGAGAAGAGAGAGTTGTCGGATGAAAATAAGTTTTAAAAAAACACAAAAACATGGTAGAATGGTCATTTTGACCTCAGCCCTAGCATAGTTGACCAGTATAGTGAATCCATCAAATGCCTCTAGATGAGATCAAATGAGTCGTATGGGAGAGTACGGGTCAGATGGGTCGACCCATCCATCGGACGTGGACAGCCCTGTACTAGCCACGGATATGATTCCAACACTCAGATGCGAGGGGAAAGTGTTGTGATTGAGAATGGAACTCAAGAAGCAAGCCATGCATTAACTCACCATTGGTTGTGGCCTTTAGAGCTCTCCATTGACGAATGTGATCAAGGTGAGTCAATCAAGGGTCTAGCATAGGCTCTAGACCAATGACTAGGTCCCAAAGACCTTGAGATTCAACCACTTGTAGCATAAAGTTAGACCAAGTGGTAAAATAGGACCTGTTAAAACAAGTATTAATTTTGAAGGTATTCTTGGCCATAGAAACACAAGTGGTAGTGCTAAATGGGAAACACAATGAGTAGGGTGGGTAGGGTAGGTGAGTGGAGTACACTTGGGGATTAACCCTAAAGTGCCCACCGTGCATGCAAGATATGTGCACACTAGATCTAAAAGTGGGTATGGGCTGATTGAGCATGGCCATGGTAGCCACATGTGTAGCCCAAGGAGAAGGGATGGGGACACAATAGGCAAATAATAGAAAACCCTGCATAGGAGTCACACATGGAGCGAGTGACAATGCACCATAGACAAAGGATGTAAATCCCTTTGTCTAAGAGGCCGATGGATGGGGTTATGAATACCTAGGTGTAGTGAAAGGGATGCCCATCATAGCCATCCTAAGATAGACAAATGTGCACACTTGCGCAGATGTATGTAAAACACATTGTTAAAAGGTGGAATTCCTACTAACGATATACCTAGGTGCAGAGTGGTGTTTACCTATGGATAGCTAACATATGGTGATAAAAAAGAAAAGGTACTAGGAACTAAAGCAAATGATCCAAATCCTAGTGTGCTAGATGCAAATGTGGAGTGCAATCCTAAATTATTAAAAGCAACAGAAAGAAAATATATGTTTTGACCTGAGGATGGAGAGATGGAAGGAGTTTGAGAAAAGTGACTACCAATACTATGCTCAAATGAACAAAAGAGTCACACGTGCATGTGCAAGTAAGTCTACTTCGAGAGCCTCCTCAACTTACGTTTACATAATTAAACTTGTGATTATGCAAATCCTGCATACCAAAAGGAAAAAAGAAAAAAAGAGAGTTTTGATTCAAATAACTCAAAAGGGTTACACGAGCCTAACACTCGACCCGGCTTTGATGAAAAAGATGGATCACTAGTCGTCCCAAATATCGTATGTTCTTTCTAATTGGAGAGGTGGCCAACCTCACCAACCAATCTAGATGTATTAAGAGCAAGGTTTTCAAGAGTTGGAAAGTGGTAGTTGCCATTGTACCTGATGCCCAAATATTCTTGGAGCTCCTCGTCTATCATGAATCGTGTATCTAGCCAAGAAGAAGAAGGTGAATATGAAGCATCGTCTTCATTCATTGAGCCCATAATGGCTCCTCAGGGCCTCTAGTGATGGAGAAGCTTGAACAAGCATTGTGGGATCCCAAGAAGAAGGAGTCTAAGGCATTGTGAGTTGGTTACATGCTATTCATATATCTCTCACAAAACCAAGCTCTCCACAATAGCTGGTTTGTGTCAAAAACATGGATCTAGAGCATGGCAGAAGCTATGGAGGATGGACGATGAACATACAACTCACGATGACATAGACTTAAATAGACTAATTGTTACACAAGTAAATTAGGTTCCAAGATAGATTGGCTTGGACTCATAAACACATTCTTATGTAAGATGGACAATGACATTGACAATGACTCAAACTGATAGTTCCATTACCTTCTTATGAGTGTCAACCAAGTACATGCCTTTATAGCTTTTTGAATAATACCACTCTCCTCACTATGCATATGGAATTCTGAACATCTCTTCCTAGAGTATACATCATTTGTCTATCTTCTAGCCTCTTCAAGGCATACATCTAGCCTCTATAGGCAAGCACCATTTGCTATTCTCGACACCCTCCCTCAAATGATGAGTCTCTATCCTTGCTGGCTTTTGCCCCCCCTTCATGATGACATGGCTCGGGAGACTAGCTCTTTGGCAGCCTAGTCAAGTTAAGGCTTAAAACTTTACATCTTTGGTAAGGGCTTTTATATCCACTATGGGAAACAAGATCCACTACGGGAACTAAAGATCCACTATGGGAAAACAAGATCCACTACAGGAAATAAAGATCCACTATGGAAAAAACTCTTTGTTGTCAGCAATGGAAATTTCTTTATCTTCTTCATGCTTCTTTGGCATCCTTTGCTTTTCTTGATCTTCTAGGTGTCTTTGATCTTCTTGGACTTCTTGGTCTTCATGCTCTTCATCTTTGACTTGTTTCTCATTATCTTGTGCTCTAGTCTTCTTTGTGAGGTCCTTTTGGTCTTCTTTCTCAGTGAGTTTGAGATAGGTAGATTGCTGTGACTTGACATGACTTGTTGAACTATTTTATAAATCTTGGGATCCATAGCTTTTGGGATTTCACATGGCTTTGACTCATGGCTTGACATTACATTGGATTTTCTTCTAAGTCACAACATCTTGTCCTTCATTTTTCTTGCTTTGTCACTCTTTACTTTGCTTGCAATTTCTTTGACTTTGACTTTGATTTTGCTCTTCTTCTCCGTGTCCCCCTCAAGCAAAGGTATCATCATTTTGGAGGCAGTAAAATGTCTTCAAGGTCTTCAAATAAGATCATTGATTGCTCTTTTATGTAAACAGCTCCATTTCTTCCTGCAAGTGGGTCAACCAAGTCTTGCATGTAGGGTAAGTGAGTAACATGAGCCATGTTACTCTTCAGGAGAAGTATCCTTTTATAGTTCTTTATGATTAGCATTCCCATGGCTGAGAATCACCTGAGATAAATCGGGAAATGAGTTGGAAAATTTTGTGTCAAAGGACACAACAAACTTTAGTGTTAAACAACACTATTTAGTATTAAGAGATACTAGCTTGTTCTTGAGTCTTCCAATTTGAATCTTGTTATTGGAGCACTTGCTTGCTGGTTTGTTATGGTTTCCTTGCTAGATATTGAGTGGCATTGACAGGCTTGAGCTGAAGAAAGTAAGGGTAAAAGATGAGCTTGAAGTACTTGATGTCAAGCTTGATGATGCTTGATGTCAAGTGGGCTACTTAATCTTCCGGATTGCTCCAAATCTTCTTCCTGAGGTTTGCACTTACTGGAACCCGATCAGATCTAAGTGTCAGAGGCTTTAGTGTGTTGAAAACAGTGAGGAAATGAGGTGAAGAAGGAGCTTGAGGTGAGGAAGCTATGGTGGATTAGGGTTTGACAGGCAGGTGACTGGTTTTTTACTTTGTGAAGCCACCACAGTGAACCATTTGCCACAAAATTTGGTAGGGAAGAAGCTTATATAACAAGCTTCAAATGCCCTATGGCTACAAGCTAAATCGTAGCACGCATGAGTGGCGAGAGCTGTACGACAGGATGGAAACGCAAACAATCCAGTGAGTTCCAATTTCTGCAATGCTGGAGCTGGGGAGCAGCAATGTCATCGATTGAGGTGCTAGGAGGAAGCGCCTTGAGCAAAGGAATATATCTTCGGAAGGAAGCACTGGAAGATATGGCCGGTAGAGAGAGATCTAGAAGCTCCAAGGTGGGTAGGTGCAGACTGGCTATAGCTGAGCTGCCACAAGGTGACTATGAGATTCAAGTGAAGAATGGGGGTCATACACTCAAATTGAGCTAGATTGAGATGAAGAGGAGCTAAGAGTAGTGAAAAGAGAGTTGGGCCATGCTCAACTGAGCTCTGATACCATGTCAAAAACATTGATCTAGAGCATGGCAGAAGCTATGGAGGATGGAAGAACAATATACAACTCATGATGATATAGACTTAAATAGACTAACTGTTCCACAAGTGAATTAGGTTCCAAGATAGATTAGTTTGGATAAATAAACACATTCTTGTGTAAGATGGACAATGACACTGACAATGACTCAAACTGATAGTTCCATTACCTTGTTATGAGTGTCAACCAAGTACATGTCTTTATAGATTTTTGGATAGTACCACTCTCCTCATTGTGCATATGGAATTCTAAACATCTCTTCCTAGAGCATACATCATTTGTCTATCTTCTAGTCTCTTTAGGACATACATCTAGCCTCTATGGGCAAGCATCATTTGCTATTCTCAACAGTTTGCAATGAGGAAAAAATCCTTGGAGCTCATGGTCAAGGTTGAAACATTGGATAAGATCATAAGTTGCATAATAGTCAATTAAATGTGCCCAACATTTAGATGCAAAGTCACAATGTTGTACTTGTGCGTGAAACTCTAGAACGAGAGCCTACATGAGCTTGACAATAGCTATAATCTTTTTGCTCTTCCAAGAGCAGACTACCTTGTATGAGGATCAACATTGGTTAGGTTGGGGTTCCAACCCCCAAATAAGGTCCCACAAAACATGTGAGTTCAAAACATGACGCATTAGATTGGAAAAGGTTGTGAAGTCCAACCCATTGAAGTGAGAACCTCCATGGGCTCAACAATAGCTATGATTATTTTATTCTTCCAAGAGCAAACTACCACATACGAGGACAAACAAGGGTTAGCTTGGGGTTCCAACCTTGAGTAAAGTCCCAAAAATCTTGTGAGTCCAAAACATGATGCACTAGATTGGACCAAGTTGCGATATTTAGTCCATTGAAGTTAGCCTTGTCATTATATGCATGCTTGGCCATACCAAAAGAATAGAAGGATGAATGAGGTGTTTGCAGATCTGAAACTCTCATAGATGGGAGTCGATTGCGAGTATTATTGCTTGGTACATTTAAACCATTCGATCAGCCTTGCTTTAAATCTCCAAGTTGACTTCACCACAAAGTCTATTCTGAGGATTTGAACAGAGATCATTCCTACTCTCCATGGGAGATACGAGAGCCTACAAGATGTCTTTGAGAGGATGAGGAGAGATGCCTTCTTGCAAACGTAGAACTCCAACACCTTTTCACCCAACCCCCTCAAATGAATCATGGTCTAGATTGGCTTGTAATTGAGTAAGTGTGACATGTGGCACCAAAGTGCATGACGTGGTTGTAAAGAAATGTTATGGCAAAACACAAAAAACACAAAGTGTACCACAACATGTGGAATGCAATTCGTAAAATGCTCAATGAGAAAAAATGAATCAGAGAATATGAATGATACAATCAAGGGGCCTCACGCTTCCATGTCTCAAGGACCAAGACAAAGGCGTTGTCAAAGGGGTTTTTGTCAAACGGTTGTATCCACCAAGAATCAAAGATAGAAGAAAGTAGAGATAGGAGATGGAAAAGAATAAAAAGAATAGACAAGAGGTAAACACAATAAAGACAAAGCACAATGAATCAAATAAATATATATTTATAGAACCTGGAATCCCTTGTCTGGCACTACTCAGAAGCAATCTCCAAGCATTAGATCTCCTGGAGCTCCATCGTAGATAAAAAACGTGTATCAAAACAACAGCTTCCTCTCTGCTGCTCGGAACCCAAATCTGATAGCTTTGTTGGCTCCAAAAGGGGAATAAAACCCTAAGACACCTACTCAAGAATCTCCCAGTTCACTCCTTTCTTCTTCTTCTAGTTCAAAGTGTTGTTTTCAGCCTGTCAGCTATGATCGTGACACGCCGATTTCGCCCATCTTTCTTTTCTATGAAAAATCCAAAACTACCTGAATAAGCAACTTGCTTTTTGCATGCTATCCTCGTCTAGAAGCTTTCCTAACTTTTTAGGATTTTTACAATTAATGTTGGGTATCTCACACGCCTTACTTACGCCTACGCTCATATGGGAGTGTGCGGGTGATCACTAGGACACTGGGGCATTTTTTACCCTCAGTAGGAGAGGTTTTTTCCCCCAGATTATGTGTACTATTTTGTATGTGCTTGTGGTGCACACTTACGGGCACTTACTGTGTTCGGGTGTGAACAGCCCCTTATAACTCTAAGGTATAAGGGTTATCATTTGTACTTTCAGCTTACACTCTATTCAGTACTATTGCATTGGGTGTCGTGCTCAACTCTGTCTCTCACTCTCACACTGTCTACTGCACTTCAGCTGCACCTCGATCCTCTCCCATCTGACATTTGGTATCAGAGCTCAGCTCAGAGCAGTCTTCAGTCTGCAGTCTGCAGCCCACTCCAGTTCAGCCAGCCCCCGCCAGTTCTGCCCCAGCCGCCTGTACCTGTGCGTGTCCTGCACAGCGTGCTATCTGTCCTGCACAGCGCGCCCTGCCCAGCGCGCCACCTGTACCTACGTGCTGCCACCTCTGCCCAGCGTGTCCTCTGCCCTGTGTCTGCCCAGCGTGCCCCTTCGCCTGTCAGTCTGCCTGCGCAGCCTCCCTGCGCTGAGCTAGACTGTGCCGTCAGTTCCAGCTGCCAGCGCGCCACCTGTTTCCACCACCCAGTCCTGGGTACCGCCTCCTCTGCCCAGCGTGCGCCCAGTCCTGCCTGCGCGTGTCACTGGACCTGCACGCCTGTACCTGTGCGTCAGTCCGACTGTACCCAGCAGTCATTATCTCGGGAATCGTGCCCGTCGTCAACACGCAGAGGTAACATTCTGCACTTTTCTTTTACACAGGAGTTCGTGCAACAGGTTCAGGTTCAGCATTGGGAAACGTGCTGAACAGCAGGGTCAATTTTCTGCATTGGGACACGTGCTCTGTGTATGTAACAGAGCAGCAGCAGCATCAGTTTTCAGCATTGGGAAACGTGCTGTGTCTGTCTGTGACACATTGAATGCACATTTTGGGGCTTTTGTAACAGACATTTGTGACAGAAATTTTGGGCAGAAAATTTTGGGGCTTTTGATGTTTTAGTGCTGCTGAGCACTAATTGCACCTTGGAAAGCGTGCATCAGTGACAGTTTTTGTGACAGAGTACCCTTTGCACATTAATTCCAGACTTGTGTTTGCTGCAATTTCTGGAAATTTGCAGATTTCCAGCCCGTACTGCATTGACATTGCTCAATTGCCTTTTGGGAAATAATGGCAAATCAGGGAGGAGATGTATTCACCTATGTGTCCAAGGAAGACCGATTGGATGGGAACAATTATTCCCTTTGGTCTTTCATGATGAAGAATGTATTAGTGGCAAAAAATTTGTGGGATTATGTCAGTGGAGAGGAAGCACGACCGGGAGTTGTGGCTCCCGCTACTCCTCCTCCAGGAGGACGTGCAAGAGGGCAACCTCAGCCCCCTCCACCTCAGCCCGCTCAGCCACTTCCCCCAAGAACTGCAACTCAAAAAACTTGGGATACACGGGATGCACAGGCTATGTCGCTGATTGCATTGGCAGTTCAGCGTTCTATCATTCCTCATATTCGTTCAGCAGCTTCTTCACAAGAAGCTTGGTTGATATTGGAGCAGATGTTTGCAGGAAAGAATGAGACTCGCATCTCTTTCTTGAAGAAAGAGCTAGAGACTCTAAAGATGAATGAGGGTGATTCTATACAGGATCATCTCAACAAAATTCAGGACTTGCGGGAGCAACTCATGAATGTGGATGAGTACTACTCAGATGCGCAGCTGATTTCTACAACATTGAATTCACTGCCTCCCTCTTACTTGGCTTTTCATACTGCCTTGAACCTCACTATGAGGATTTCGAAAGAGCCCATCACTTTCATTCAGCTTGTCAGTTTGCTTCTAGAGGAGGAACAAACTAGACGGAACAGTGGTGTGGATGGTATAGCCTCTGAGTAGGCTTTTATGTCAAGGCAGAAGGGTAAAAACAGCCAAGGGAAAAATGCTTCGCAGAGTTCTGGTAGTAGTAACACTTCACAGACAAGTCAGAAACAGGGGGGCACGCAAGCCAAGAAAGGAAAATGCCATTACTGCAAGAAGCCTGGCCACTACATCACTGAGTGCAGGAAGCGCATCGCCAAAGAGAAGAAGAAGGAGTCAGGGATGTCTGTTTCTGCAGCTCCTTCCACTGCTAGTGAGTCCGCGTCCTTTGTTGCAGACAGGGACTATTGTTTTTACACTTGCAGTTATGATGTCTCTTGGGCTGATAGAGCATTTAGCTCTACAGAAGATGCTGACACTTGGTTCTTTGACAGTGGTGCTTCACGGCATATCACATCTCGTAGAGATTTGTTTGCTTCTCTTGGTGCACCTCCCGTTGGGAAGTCTCTTCAGTGTGCTAATAATGCATCATACCCTGTTCGTGGTATTGGGGAGATTCAGCTTACAGCCATTGATGGCTCTATTCTCCCCCTACAGGATGCTTTGTATGTGCCTGGCATTAAGAAGAATCTGCTTTCCATTTCTTCTATGGCACGTTGTGGTTTGCAGGTCACCTTTGATGATGACCGTTGCATGGTCCGTGACAAGGAACACATGACATTGGTCTTGACAGGTTCTTTGTGTCATGGGTTATATGAGTTGGATGCTCTTTCGGTAGATCAGTCTGCATATTTGACATCCACTCTTACTCCTGCTATGTTAGAGGCAGAGTTATGGCATGCTCGTTTGGGGCATGTAAACTATGGCAGCTTGATGCTATTACAGCGTACTCAGATGTTGGATGGATTACCTCTCTTGGAGAGACCTCCTGAGCATTTATGCGAGGGTTGCATTTTGGGCAAAATGCATCGTTTCTCTTTTCCCCGTGATGTTGCTTTTAGAGCAACAGCCAGATTGCAGCTTGTGAGTTCGGATGTTTGTGGGCCCATGCAGACACAGTCATTGGGTGGTTGTTACTATTTTGTAACATTTATTGATGACTTTACACGTTTGTGCTGGGTCTACTGCTTGAAAAAGAAGTCAGAAGTGTATGATGCATTTTTGGCTTTCAGTGCACTTGTGGAAACTCAGTCTGGTTGCAAGATTAAGACTCTCCGTTCGGACCGAGGGGGGGAATACATGTCCTCTATGCTGAATTCTTATTTGCAGCAGAAGGGCATTATCCATCAGTACACTACTGCATATACTCCACAGCAGAATGGGGTAGCAGAGAGGAAAAATCGGTCACTCATGGAGATGGCCAGATGTATGCTGAAGGCAAAGAGTTTGCCTCATAGTTTTTGGATGGAAGCCGTCATGTGCGCTTGCCACATTTTGAACAGATGCCCTACCAAGGCCTTGAAAACCGTCACACCTTTTGAGGCTTGGCACAGCCGCAAACCTTCTGTTGGCCACTTCCGTACTTTTGGGTGTCTTGCATATGCCCATATTCCAAAGGTACTTCGAAAGAAGTTGGACAACAAGGCTGTAAAATGCATCTTTATGGGATATAGCAGCGAAAGCAAAGGCTACAGACTCTATGATCCCGTGACCAAGAAGGTTTTTGTCAGCAGGGATGTTGTATTTGATGAAAAATCAGAATTATTCTTGGCTGGTTTTGATACATATCAGGCTGCCCGTGATGTCTTTGAAGGGCTGCTGCCCATCACATTTGGTGATTCAGCTGGTACTTCAGCAAATGAACCTAATGTTCAGCCAGCTGCTCCTATGGAACATGCAGTAAATCAGCACATTGCTGAAACTGAAATTCAGCAGGAACTTGTACACAGTCAGGAAGCAAGACAGGTGCCTAGATGGTACACGCAGACTATGAGAGATAGTCATTTGGAAACACCCTTGGCTGGTCGTACTCGAAGGCAAACTCGACTGCATGATTCAGCACATTCCATGGAGTTTGTTATGGCAGCATGTACTCATGATAATGAGGAGCCTGAATGTTTTGAGGATGCACGACATAGTGTGCATTGGATGGCAGCCATGCAAGCTGAATTGGATTCTATTCATAAGAATCATACTTGGGATTTGGTGTCTTTGCCAGTTGGCAAGCGTGCCATTGGTACGAAATGGGTCTACAAATTGAAAAGGAATGCAGATGGATCCATAGATAAGTACAAGGCACGGCTGGTAGCTAAAGGCTACGCACAGAAAAAAGGGCATTGACTATGAGGAGACCTTTGCTCCTACCTCCCGTATGACGACCATTCGGTCTATGATTGCCTTGGCTGCACATTTTGGTTGGAAAGTGCATCAGCTGGATATAAAGACTGCATTCTTACATGGGGAACTTCAGGAAGAAGTGTATGTACAGCAGCCCATTGGTTTTGCAGTTGAAGGCTCAGAAAATTTAGTATGCAAGCTGAAAAAAGCTCTATATGGTTTGAAACAAGCTCCACGAGCTTGGTACGCAAAGATAGATGCCTTCTTGCTTAGTCAGGGGTTTGTAAACAGCCCATCTGAGTCTACCCTTTATGTACATAAAGAGGGGGGATCCATGCTGATTTTGTGTCTATATGTAGACGACCTTTTGCTCACTGGAACACGTGCTGATCAGATTTCAGCATTCAAAAATAATTTACAGCAAACTTTTGACATGTCTGACTTGGGTATTTTGCACTATTACTTGGGCATCCAGTTTGTACATGATGCTAGAGGCATTGGATTATGTCAGTCAAGGTACATTGGGCAACTTCTTGAGAAGTTTGGCTTACAGGATTGCAAGCCAGTTTGTACACCCATGGAACCTGGGCTCAAACTGTCATTACATGATGACAGTGATTTGTTTGATATCCATACTTATGCTCCAGCAGTGGGATGTCTCATCTATCTATGCCACACTCGGCCAGACATACAGTTTGCCGTTTCAGTTTTGAGCAGGTACATGCATCAGCCTCGTATGTCGCATTGGCAAGCTGTCAAGCGTGTGTTTCGTTACTTGCAGGGTACTAGAGCTCTTGGATTGCTTTATGCCAAGGGGGGACCACTGCAGTTACATGCTTACAGTGACTCTGATTGGGCTGGTGATTTTGATACTCGTCACTCCACTAGTGGCAATTGTTTCTTTCTTGGCTCGTCATGCATTTCTTGGCTTAGCAAGAAACAATCCACTGTTGCCACGTCGTCATGTGAAGCTGAGTACAAGGCAGCCTTCACTACTGCAGTTGAGTGCGTATGGCTTAGACGCTTACTTGTTGATTTGGATGTATCTGTTACGGAGCCTACTCCTTTATATACTGACAGTCAGAGTGCCATTGCAGTGGCACGGAACCCTGTGTTTCATGCTCGCACGAAACACATAGAGATTCACTACCACTTTGTCAGAGAGAGGCTACATGCAGGTGATATCAGCCTTGTCTACTGTCCTACCACCAGCAATGTGGCAGACATCTTCACCAAAGCTCTTCCACGAGACAAATTTGAAGCATTTCGCGATGCTTTGAATTTGACGCCCTTTGGTGGCGGATGATCCTTGTACACTTGATCACTCTTCACTCCAGGGGGGTTTGTTGGGTATCTCACACGCCTTACTTACGCCTACGCTCATATGGGAGTGTGCGGGTGATCACTAGGACACTGGGGCATTTTTTACTCTCGGTAGGAGAGGTTTTTTCCCCCAGATTATGTGTACTATTTTGTATGTGCTTGTGGTGCACACTTACGGGCACTTACTGTGTTCGGGTGTGAACAGCCCCTTATAACTCTAAGGTATAAGGGTTATCATTTGTACTTTCAGCTTACACTCTATTCAGTACTATTGCATTGGGTGTCGTGCTCAACTCTGTCTCTCACTCTCACACTGTCTACTGCACTTCAGCTGCACCTCGATCCTCTCCCATCTGACAATTAATAATATCAAAAATAGGCTAAAATTGTCCAAAAATCTAGTATTTTTGGACCATCCATGTCATGAACACTAATGACTCAGGTCACATTGACTCTCTACATCAATAAGAAAGTCGGATGATGATGCACTCCAAATTTTTCACACTGTGCCCCCGTAGTGGCACGACAGCATCTAAATATGTAGTCTTGGAGACAGATCCCGAAACACAGCAGCAGTCCACCAACAGCTCTAACAATGTCAATGAAGATGACAGCAATAAAACGTAGATCAAGCAGCAAAAAATGCACATCACACCACTGTGCAAAGATTTCTTGTTCCTCGTGTTCTTTTCCTTGTTGTAGACATGTCAAATATGAGAAAGATGTTTATTGATGATACAAGATAGATTTTCTTGCAATAGATTTCCTGTTTTCTTAGTGTTCCTCTTGGGGCTCCATGTTTTTTGTGCGCAATTGGGGAAAACTTCCATCAACAAGCATCAAAAGAGATCATCCGCTCTCAGAGGGAATTCTTCATTTGCACTTTCATAACCTACTTCATTTATTTTTTTTTGTGTGTGTGTGTGTGTGTGTGTGTGTACATGTGCATGTGTACATACACACATATACATGTACAAAGAATATAGACAAGAGAACTAGTTATAAGCCTACTAGAGTCACTCAACAAATCTTATGTAATAAGATAGTGGACATGGCTAGTTCAAAAACACAAGATGCATGATTCACAATTTCACACAATCTTGCAATTTGCAAGATGTAGAATTACCCAAAAAGACTTGCAAGATTCCCTCTCAAACAGGGAAAAAATTTTGCCCCAAAAAATTTGGGGCCCAAGACACATTTCCCAAATGGAAACCACTAGAAACGTCATTCCATTTTGGAAGTCCAAAAATGGGTGCTTCTAGAATCTATGCTACTTAGCCATGTGCCAGCAAATACAGCTGTATTGAAGCAATCTCCTCCACAACAGACCATGCTCAAAGTCACACATCAGGACGTCCAATACCCTTCCTGTCTCTGGTATGATACTATCATGGACTCAAAGTGCATCTTATGGCACACTCAAAACACAGGTGTTATCAAACCCTAAAGTGATGCAAGAAAACACACGTCTGCACTACCTTTGGTTGGCTATGGCACACTCAAAACACAGGTGTTACCAAACCCTAAAGTAATGCAAGAAAACACACGTCTGCACTACCTTTGGTTGGCTAGGCCCATATATTCTATGCTTACTAGCCAGCCCACAAACTGCAAAACAGTCAACCAGGGACAGCCTGCTCAACTTTTATTCCACATTGTATGATGCTTTAGTGAAAAATTGGGAAAACGTTACCTTTTACAAAACTCCACCACACACAGGTGTGCTGCTGAAAGGATGCAATTTCACCTGCCATAATCCTGGGAAAATCTATCTAGGTGAAGTTATTCTGATTTGGCCCCTTCTTTCTTGCCTACGGATCTTGACACTAAGCTGGGCCTTTGAACAGCAAAAGTCTCCAGCAGTTTAAAAGCTTGGCCTCACTAGAGGCTCAGTCAGAGATGCACAACTGAACTACCGCATATCAAAGTTGATTTGCACAAGTGGCATTTAAGCCTCGTCTTGCATAATTATAGCAAATAGCAACTCTTACCACTCTCTCATTAACACATCAGAAATGGAGTTGATGTGAGCAGCTGTCTTCAGATCTCAAATTTTGAGCTGTTTAGCAATTTGAAACGTAGATTAGACTCCTTAACCACAGACACCTCCCATAGATTCATCAAGCACACCTCCCCTCATGCTGACACATTAACTTCTTCCAACTCACATTCTCTAAGTTCATGAATCAAGCTAGAGAATTATGCGAAGAGCACACCTGCTGTAGAAGGCTTTTCCTTGGGACAACCTCCTCATGAATCTTTGTGCAGAACTCCCAAGAGAATATCTGCTTTCAAATGGCAGAGCAGAAGGCAATAATGATTTTCACTTTTGAATGTCTTCTTCCTTGACCACAATGCATCAAAGACCACACTTAAAGAAAATATACGAGATAAAAGGAAAACAATTTGTGTACCTTGAAAGAGCTACTGAAAGTTACTCGCAACCTGCCATATCGCACCACCTACATCACTTCCACATGCTTAGCAACAATTAGCACAGAACATTCCAGGCTTTGTGCTAACCTCCCAAAACTGCAGTCAGCCTTACACATGCATTAGCGCTTTTCTGAAAAGAAGAATGGAATAAAAAGAAATGTTGCTGGCCAACTAATGAGAACTACTTACTCTGAGTTCTGGAAAGATGGACTCATGCACTGCTCTTTGAAACTCCAAAACAAATTTCCCATTCGGCAACACATATCTTCTGTTTGAATCATACCAAAGGCAAGTAAAATAAGTAAACTCTATCAGAACAATGACAACAAAGGACAAGTATGTTTATATGAATTCCCAAACAAAGTGCAGCATTGTAGTTCAAAGAACCTACTCTTCTGCCATGTCTAGAAATAATAGTTCATCCTTAAGTCCACTGGCATACTTTATCTTGAAAAGCCTGGGAAGAACATCGGTGCTGGATGCTGCACATAGGTCAATAATAGCTACATTAAGCCTGAGCACCTGAACTATAAACAACCAGTTGATGCATATTTTTCATCAATAGATGTTTGCAGAATGAAGAAAATAGTGCTTATATTCATTCAGGACCACACATAGACCAGGTATAAGTCATCATATTGCACACATACAAAAACCAGATAAGATTGACTAACATGCTGTTCCAAAACAACAGGATACAAGCACAAAAACTAAACTCAAACAAGAGCACACAAGGGCATGTGAGCATTGTGCTTTTGAGGGGGTTTCTCTTGTCAAAGGTTTTGTTTGTGGCTGCTTGTCCAGTCACAAGCATGGCAATGTTTATGTGTAATTCATGCATGCTTGTTTATACCACTGTATTTGATGAATATTTTAGGTCCAAGAAGTTAACATGGACATGGTTCATTCTAGATCAGTCAATAGCAAGTCTGTAGGTGTATACTTGAAGACATAATCTCTATGATAAATTCTACTACATAGTTGTTGGGTTTCACTCACACCTACGCTCACAAAGGAGTGACGGTGATCAGTAGGACACTGGGGCACTTTTTACTCTTGGTACGAGAGGCGTTTTCCCCTAGACTTATTCTCTTTTTTCGCATGTGCCTATGTTACACATTTACGGGCACTTATCATGTTCGGGTGTGAACACCCCTTACAACCCTAAGATTTAAGGGTTGTACTTTGTACCTTCAGTTTACACTATTTCTGTCAATTGCATTGGGTGTCGTGCTACACTCTCCACACTGTCTACCGCACTCTCAGCTGAGCCTCAATCCTCTCCTTTCACATTTGATATCAGAGCTGAGTGAACTGAGCTGAGTTCAGCTCAGTTCAGCTCTGCTTTCATCTCATCCTCCAGGAGTGCCCGCGAGCTACTTCGCATTGTAGCTGGTTCCAGAGATCTGCAGCTCGACCTGCTGCCCCACCTGCACTGCCTGCAGCTTGACCTGCTCCGCCCCCAGCACCTGTGCTGCGCCCCGCCAGCTGTGCCAGACAGCCCGCCACCAGCCTGGCGGTGACGCCCCTGTGCCTGTTGTCCACCTGCGCTGCCTGCTGCCTCCAGCACCCGCCTGGAACTCCTGCCCTGCACCACCGCCTGGTCCCTGCCACCTTCAGCCCCTCTGTGCCGCCCCAGTCTTCCTCCTGCGCCACCATCTCCCCAGCGCCCTGAACCTGCGGCGCCGCCTGCTTGGGCTGCCCTTCGCCTGGCTACAGCAGCTCACCTTGCCTGCTGGCGAGCACCGCCTGCCACCAGTACGGATGTGACAGCTCCCGACTGTCAAATTCAGGGTAAAAGCACGTTTTTTAATCAATTTTTATTTCAAATCTTATTCGCAGGAAAGGATTGTGCCTGGGCAGCATATATCTGCATTTGCAAGTGTCTAGGACACGTTTCACGCAGAGATTTTGTGAAATTTTGGGGCTTTTGTTCTAAATTCAGAGATTGGCAAATGTATTGCAATCTCACTTTCAAATAGACTATTTTTGACAATTTTGGGGCAAGAAATTTTGGGGCTTTTGTTTCTACAGCGTTGCTAAGCATTGAATGCACCTTGGACTGCACGCATTACAGACAGCTTTGACAGAGTGTACCTTAGTTTGCTAATTGCAGCAAGCTATTTGCTGTAGTTTCTGGAAATTTGAGATTTCCAAGTTGGTCCAGCTTGGACATTGCACTTTTGCTTCTTTTGGCATTGATTATCATGGCAAATCAAGGAGATGATGTATTTACCTATGTATCCAAGGAGGACAGATTGGATGGTAACAATTACTCACTTTGGTCCTTCATGATGAAGAATGTACTCATTGCGAAAAATCTTTGGGACTATGTAAGTGGAGAAGTTAGGCCCAAAGTTGTGGCTCCTGCTACTCCTCCTCCAATAGGACGTGGACAATGGGCACCTCAACCTGTTCAATCTGCTCCACTTCAGCCACTCTGCCAAAGATCAGCAACTCAAAAAGCATGGGATACACCGGATGCACATGCTTTGTCATTGATTGCATTGGCACTTCAACGGTCAATCATTCCTCACATTCGGTTTGCAGCTTCTTCACGAGAAGCCTGGCTAACTTTGAAGCAAATATTTGATAATAAGAATGAGACCCGCATCTCTTTCTTAAAGAAAGAGCTTGAGACACTAAAGATGAATAAGGGTGATTCTATGCAGGATCACTTGAACAAAATTTAAGACTTGCATGAGCAGCTTATGAATGTCGATGAGTACTACTCAGATGCACAGCTGATATCTACTACATTGAACTCATTACTACCCTCGTATTTGGCCCTTCATGCAGCCCTAAACCTCACCATGGGGATTGCCCCACAGCCGCGATTACTTTTCTTCAGCTAGTCAGTTTGCTTCTAGAGGAGGAGCAAACAAGAAGAAATAGTGGTATGGATGTCATAGCCTCTGAGCAAGCTTTTATGGCATGATAGAAGGGCAACGGGAGCCAACTAAAAAATGCTCTGCAGAGCTCTAGGACTTCACGCACTTCACAGGGGAATAAAAAACAAAGAGGCATACAAGCCAAGAAGGGCAAATGCCATTATTGCAAGAAGCCAGGCCACTACATCACTGAGTGTAGAAAGCGCATAGCCAAGGAGAAGAAAAGGGAATCAGGGATGTCTCTTTCTGATGCTCCTTCCACTGCTACTGAGTCAACGTCCTTTGTTGCAGTCAGGGACTATTACTTTTATACATGCAGTTATGACTCTTCTTGGGCTGATAGAGCATTCAGCTCTACTAAGGATGCAGTCACTTGGTTTTTTTATAGTGGTGCTTCTACACACATCACATCTCACAAGGATTTATTTGCTTCTGTTTGGTGCCACTCCCGTTGAAAAGTTTGCACAATGTGCCAACAATGCATCATACCCAGTTACAGGTATTGGGAAAATTGTGCTCACAGCCATTGATGGCTCTATTCTCCGCCTACAGGATGCTTTGTTTGTGCCAGGTATAAAGAAGAATTTGCTCTCTATTTCTTCTTTGGCTCGATGTGGATGGCAGGTCACCTTTCATAATGACAAATGTATGGTGAAAGATAAGGAACACATGACTTTCGTCTTGACTGGCACTCTATGTCATGGGTTATCTGAGCTGGATACTCTTTCAGTTGATCAGTCAACGCACTTAGCGTCCACTCTTACTCCTGCTATATTACAGGCAGAGTAATGGGATGCTCGCATAGGGCATGTGAACTATGGTAGCTTGATGCTCTTACAACGTACACAGATGCTTTAGCAGAAATTAGAGAAAATTAAGAGTGAAGTAACACTTTGAAAGAGGGAGAGGAAGGAAGCAAAGAGTAGGTTACAGTGTACACTCAAGGGAATGTGAATTCAAGCATGATCTATTGCTACTCCGAGGAGACGTGGTGAGATTGAGAGATCTTGGACATAGGGTGTAAGGGTTAGTGGAGCAAGTACATAATCTACCCCGCTAGCGCTATGCCAATGCGTATAACTTGTGAAGGAACCTAGTAAGGGGTATCTAGATAGGCCATGAAGGATGGCTAGTCCATGAGCCATACCCATCTCCACAAGGTATCTCCCGTACTTTGTTACTTCTCCCATGTCCTGAGAGGTCCTCTCCATACATAACTCTCCCACATCTTGCTCCTCCAATATCTCCTCAAATGTGTCAAAGAAAGATACCTCATGGGAGGTTGTCCAAGCATTAAGGTCTCCTAGTAGCATGGCATCTCTCTCTCTCTCAAAAACTTCCAAATATCCTCATCCAAATCTACATATGGTGATTGCCCCTTCTATGGGGCATAGTGAGATGTCATGGGAGGAAATAGCATATGGCGATGTACAAAGTGCGCTCCTCACCCTGTACTCTCACCCACATATATCTAGCCTGCTTATCTCTACAAACCACCTAGATCATCTATTGGAGTTCCTCTCTAAAAAGCACTACCACTTCTCCTAACCTCTTGCTACTTTGGTTTGTGCATGTCTCCTTCATGTATGCTGACTTCCCTTTATAACTTGTCACCCATGGGAGTGTAGTATGGAGCCCCTAATGCATCTCTAACTAAAAAACTATGTCTATTCCTATTAAAGTGTCCTCAAATTCCCCCACATTATGGGGAGCTCCACTGTAGTTCCAAGCTACTAAAGAGAAATGAAATGAGATGAAATGATAAATTAATGTTTGCAAAAGGCCAAAGTGACCTATGAGACCACTAGTTACAATCATCTATATGACGATACAACTGTTTGAAGAGAACAATAAATGAAATGTGTAATGAGTAGCACAATAAAGCTATAAGCTAACTAACAAATAAAGAGCTCTAACCGATACAATCTTATGGAGGTGTAGAGGACATAGCTCTAGCCCCGAGTGATGATCTCTTGTTTCTACCTATGGAGGTGTCGCCGATGTTTGTGTCTAGGTCTAGGATGCCTAGATCGGCTCAGCTAGACAACTCAATCAATCATTATCCCTCGTCTATGTGTAGATGGCTGGGGTTGCGATTGTACTGAAGCCTCCTGGGTCTCCCTCTTGAAGAAACCTATAAGCTGCCTATAGGCAAGGTCTCAATGTCCTATAGCTACTTTACTCCTAAGAAGGTCTCTCGAAGTCACTGTATCTCAAGGAGGAAAAGGCAACAACACCACTAGTTAGTGAAATCCATGACTCTGGCAAGTGGGCCAAAGCCATCTCTAAACAAGCAGTGAAATTGACCTCGGATCTCATAGTATGCTAGGTAGTAGCACATATAGTGCTCCTCTGTCTCTGACTCAAATTGACATAGCTAGTTCCTCTACTGGCACGGTTCTATATCTGCCAGTCTCTATCTCTAACTAGTGTGAGGAGATACACAACTGACCAATAGCACATTTGATCACATGTAAGAGGTGAGTGTCCATATATCTTGGGCAGACAATAAATCCATCATCTATAGTATGTGGAAGATCCTCTTTGTAGAAAGCCATATTCATGCTAAATCTTGTACTAGTGCTAGCCATGTCCTCTTAATGTCCAACTGAGTGAGATCCATCCTGATAATCTAGCCAATCTTTGAGCGGCTCAAAGTAAGAGATGGTGCATCAAGGGAATACTGGAAGGGGGGGTAGTCTGTACATACTAAAGCCATGTAGCTCAAACTAGTCTAACATCTATGCATACCAATAGGCAATGTCACCCTCTCTAGCAAGCTATCAAGAAGACTCTAGAGCTAGCCATGCACATATCTATATATATGACTAATTGGGTGAGCATCTCTACTACAATCGGTGTGGCCACTATCTTAGCTCTAGTGATCTCATGTGGGACCGAGACCTTACGTCTAATCAGCCTAAAGATCATGGAAACAAGTGACCACTCCATCTCTCCATCCATCATGAGTGCGACCTAACCAACTGTGGTGATTAAGACTAGGCCCCCATACTTGCACTCCATAAAGAATTATGAACATAACCAATGTATCAAGGAGCCACAACTTACTACAAGGATCCCAAAACTCAACGTGTGAACACATCCTCTCCAACCCACCTAGTGTTGTGTATCCTCTAGTTAGTCTAGTGTCTGATGTCTCTCTCACAAAGAAAGCAAGACCTGTAAATAATACTCCCATGTATGTATAGGAATCTACATCCTAGCTCATCCTGTCCATATGTGAATTTAGGTGTTGATATCCTAACCCACTATGATGTAGTGTTAAATACCACCACCTTCTAAGGCATCAATCACCTCCCTTTAGTAATGTGCATATCACCTGCTGCTGCCATAACATCTACATCATTGCATGAGGCTCCAGTGTCAAAGAGCTCTTCAATGACCACACTAGATGCAACATTTGCCTTTGCAACTTCTTTTGAGGGAGAGCTGTCATCATCTTTCTAGTCATCCTACTTTTTCTTTCCTTGCTATTTCTTTCTTTCTTGCTCTTTCTTGTAGTACCAACAATCAGGCTTTTTATGCCCTTTACACCCACTACCATCAAAGGTTAAAGCAAGGTTGTTGCTTGGTGAAACAACCAAAGACTCCTAGCTATTAGGCCAAGTCATCAACAAGAAAATAGCCAAGGGCTGCAACCCAAAGTCCTGCAACAACCGACTCAAAATCCCTGTGAAAGCACTCAAATGCTCCAATGTTGGCTTAGACTCATCCAACTCCATGTTCACAAGCTTGCGCATGAGATGCACTTGATTTACTGGAGTTGTATTTTCATAAGTGTTCATCAACTTTTCCATATGGCATAAACCGTATCAAGACACTTAATGTCTGTAAGTACATCATCAGATACAACCATTTTAATATATGCAATGGCCTTGTTGTTAAGTCTAGCCCAATCCTCATTTGTCATGGCTGCAAGCTTGATTTCCAAGAGAGTATCATCACAATCCTTGAGAAACAAAATGCCTTGCATCCTGTCCTTCCACAAGTCAAAGCCAATGCCATCAAACCTCTTGATTTCAAGAAGGGATTTAGTGTCACTATTACTAGAGGCATTGGTGGCCATTATTCAGCAAAGTGCCAAATACCAATGCTATATTTTATGACAGTAAATACTAGGTTGAATATTCAGCTAATTTCAGCCCAAATTTTTAGGAGATAAGAGCAAGATTTGATCCAAGTTTTTGTACAGCAGTAGAAGGAATGACTTTCAACAACATAATTGAGATTTCAGTATGTAATCCATGCATACGCCACTGCAAAGTGACTCCCACTTCAGCAATATCACCAAAAATACATTTGCAATAATCCCAAATCTGCAAGTGATCACTAAGACTACTGCACCATGAATATTCAACAATATATCAATTCAATGGGAGCTGCCAAACATATGTACTGCATACATATGTGCCCAAAAGCATTTCTGATACACAGAAACACCAGAATTCTCTACAATTTCTTCAAAATCTCACAAGTGGGAGATAATAAGCTCGAATTTCACTGCTTACAGCACCAAGATTGCTTCAGCAAGGTCCCCAATGTGCATTTCACACATCAATTTTGCCAAAATTTCACAAATTTCAGCAAAAGCCCCAAAATTTCACTAACCAGTCTGCCCCAATTGCATCAATATGTGTTCCCGAAAGCATAAAACATGTAAATTTACCAAAATTTTGCAAAAACCCCAAATTTCTGGAGTCCTAATGTGCACCAATGTCAGTAAATTCGCCTCACCTGAGCGAATTTCATTGATACATGAAAAGCTCCAAAATTTTCAAGACCAATGCACCAATGTCAGTAAATGCGCCTCACCTAAGCAAATTTCATTGATACATGAAAAGCTCCAAAATTTTCAAGACCAATGTGCACAATTTCTGCAATTTCTGGGTCCAATGTCACTGTTATGCATGGCCAGCATCAAATCTGGGAAAACCCCCAAATTGTTGGGCATAAACATGCACAAATCTGGGAGCTATGCTTATGCATGTGAATCCCCATTAATGAGAAGGGGAATAGACTGCAGGAAAAAAAAAAATTAATTTGATGAAAAGGAGCTGCCGAAGCATGGCGCCCATTGATCTGCCTCACGCCTGGCCTGTCAGGCCTGGGTGGTCACCTGCTGACCTGCCTGTTGAGTCACGTCGTCGCTGGCCTATCACACCTGTTCTCCGTGCCTGTTGAGTCACGATAGCTGAGAATGGGCTGTCGCCTCACGCCTGGTCACGCTGACTGCCTGCGCCGGACCAATTTGGTCAAAATAATCATCACCAGCTGGCCTGCTGCCCACACTGGCTTAAAGAAGTGCAACTGACGAAATTGACTAGTTGACTAGTCAAGAGAAACGCCTGCTGCCCATTGACTGGCTGAAAGGTGAATGGCTTGACTCCTTCCCGCACGCAGCACTGGCTCGCTCTGTTCTCGGGAAGCACACACATTCTTTCCACAACTCTGATACCAATTAGTTGGGGGTGAGTGTGCAATGAAGTGCAAGCCAAAAATGGAGCAAGAGCAGTCTTGAGAGTGAGAGTGAGAGAATCCCAAGATGAATGTACCAGTTAGTGACAGTATACAAAGAATAAAGTGTATTTATATGTTAGGGTACAAATAAGGGTGTGTTCACACCTGTGAGTTTATACACACAAAGATTAAGGGACTCTACACCCAACGTGACCTTTAAGTCTGGTATCTCACCTCCATGGTCGATGTGCTGCTCTAATCTCCTTGACTCTCTAGACAATTACCACTCTGTGTAGGTATTGTGTGTGTGGTCAATGTCTGGAAGAAAGCAATGAGTTGACTACCTTCCTCCCCTCTATGTAGTACCATCCTGTAGTAATGACGTGCAAAGCCTCTAAATCTCAACCACTAAGCGGCACTAGTCTAGTGACTCCACAATTGATCTGAGAGAGGTGTCCTGCTTGAAGAGTGTGGGGGGTATCTAGTTCATACCATACTATAGGCTTTTCATCTACATACATAGTGCTCCTCGCTCTCTATCTCGTCCCGACATAGTCAACATATCTGCCCAACTCAAGGAATATGAGTTGCTCTCCCTGCCTCGATCTCAAGCTAATGAGACGAAACCCTAAGCTGGCCAATGGTTACCCATATCTCATGTGCCATGTAGACATCCAAGTAGCCACGTCTCACGATAAAACCATCTATTGTGGTCCTCATCAAGCAGTCTTTGTAGCAAGACATCTTTGTGGGAGGGGCCTACCAAGATGGGATCTATGTGTTGTATGTGTGGCTGATAGAGATCTTGTCACATGATGATGTTCCTCTCTAAGGAGGTGTATTGGGGGGAGTCTAGATTGTACTCTCGGGGGCAGAGGAGGGATTGGGTTTCCATGTCAATCCCATCTCCTATGAGTCACCATTTGACTTGTGTGACCATGCGGTCTCATGTCCTACCTAGCCAGCTATTGGGAGGCCTCAAATGCTCTCCTAGATAGTTTGTTCGGATACATGGCACGCACTTTGCAGATAAAACAAATGGTCTAAAAAAGAGCCACTAGCATCATGGGGCATGCAGCAAACTCAACTCTAATGGTCTAATGTGATATTGATGGCTCACTATGAATCATACACAACAACATGATGACTTCCGGTCTCTCAATCTATATCCATACACATGTAGCCAAGCCAAGGGTCCAAATCGGTACACCATACATCATGGCTAGTGTGACCAATATATCAAATAGAGCCTTTCCTATGCGAGGCTCCTAGAACTATGCCTAGTAACACTGTCGTTCTAGCAGGGTCAATGTAGCATTACCTTGTGTAAGTGATCCCTGGCTGCCTACGCCATGGTGAATCTCCCTGCCAATGCAATAAATGTGACTCCCAAGTGGACATATGAGTCCACTACCTCCACTTGTCCAACTCCTAGGGTGAAGATTGACCTTCTCCTCACTAGGACCAATGTGTGAAAGGTCAAAATCTTGGTTTTTCCAATATTCATTTGTCAATCAATGCTATGTATGGAAATCCCAAAGAACATGGAGATGTCGTTGTAGATCCTCCTATGACTCAAAGACCAAGACAATGTCAACAACATAAAGCAAAATGGAGACTATATCCAATCCATCTCCTCCTCCTCGTGTAATGTGGTCCTCTATCTCATCAATGCAAAGACCAAAGAGTGTGGGAGAGGGGACGTCCCTCGTTCACTCCTGAGTCCTATGGTACTAGAGCCTCACCCAATAGCCCTCCTCAGCATCTCCTTCAACCAGTCGCTCTCTCATACAATGCATAAATACCTAAATCATGTCTAATGGGATCTCTAGTATCTACAACGTTTGTAGCAATCTATCCCATGGAACTATGTCGAAAGCTTTACAGAAATCCACAAAGCAACAGTAGAGCTTCTTCTTCTTCATTTTCATCTACTCAACCATGGTTCTCAGGGTGAAGATCCATGGTCAAGTGTAGAAAAACCTCGTCTCAATCCACCCTATCTTGCTACTCTCAAACCCCCTCTCTTTCCATATTCACTAAGCTCTACCTTTAGCACTGCTCCATAGATCTTAGACAGTGTGTAGCCTACCATGATGGTCTTATAATTACCCAGATCTAGGGGATTTCTAGATTTGTGTCGAGGCACAATATTGTGCAAGCTCCACTCATCTAGAAGGCCTTCCGCCAAGGTCTTATTAAACATAAAGAAAAGGAAAGGAACCATGGTGTCTATAGCATAAATGAAATGCACACCCTGTTTACTTATGTGGTAAATTGATCGTTCATACTGCAAACACTATCACTCTCTTAACCATATCTTGTATGAAGAAGGTGGATGTGGTAGGGCGGAGCTATCATGGATAAGGATTGGTGGCTGGTGTGGTACATCATACCACCTCTCAGCATATGAGTACCATATCTCCAGGTCCATAACAAGTGTAGGTCAATGTGGCTCCCACAGTCTACGCCTGGCTGCAGTTGCATCTCAACTCATGAATAGGTGGTACATGTCCCACTATTGTGCCTCCTCATATGCCCCCCCGTTTATGGCGAGTCAAAGTTCTCATCTCCCAGCATCTTGCTTGATGATAAATCTTAGTTCCCTTTGGGTCTAAATGTGCTTATATAGCTCCCTACAATCATCATCATACCATCGGTTCTGGGGTATGGTCCCATGCCGTGCAGAGCTACTAGAGCATGTGGAGTGTGGGAAGCTCTAGAGGCCAGCGAAACATAGGATGGAAGCAAGTTGCAAGGTGAGTATCCCTAGATGGGCAGTGTGCTATCGCTGTGAAAGCCCAACATATATATGGTAGCTATGTGTCCAATGGCTCATGCATGAAGTAGACAGTAGTGGGCTGCCTACAGGCAGTGGCTAGGTCCCATAGAAGTAGGGAGGAGGATATCTTCCGGGACAAGTGGCTGTGATCTGTGTTGATCAAGCAAGGGGATGGTAAAGGATCTGACTAACTCCATTGCCTCAATGGAATTGAGCACACAGTCCACTGTGTTGGAGCCGATGGTCTGGAAGCAGTAACTGCCACAGATCTGGGCTACTTCCTCATCCCGTTATAGATAACATGATGATAGTATGTCCCTGGCTCTAGTAGGTACTAGGTATTGCCATATCAAGTTCTATCTCCTCCAGTGCCAGCTGTAGTCATGTTGGATCGTCAAGTCATATGTGTCGCATTGCTTGGTGTCATGGTATTGAAATCCCTTACTAAGAGAATCTCGCCTAGCTTAGAGTAACGTAGGATCTCCGCTGATAGATCTGTGAAGGGAACTCTCCATCTGCTACTCCATCTCCCTCCCTCTCCTGTTGCTTGGGCTCCTGAGTGGCATACCTCAATCCCCTCAGGGGGTAGTGGCAAACAGCAATCTACAACTGACAATCTTGTGAGATCTCCACCCTGACCCACATGTACCGTGCCTGGGATCCCGTACCATGATGCTAACTCTATCCTGCGATTTCTGTCTGATCAATACTGCTGCTACTCCTCATCCTCGAGTGCTTCCCTCATGTCTCGTGCAGCTCCTGTATGCAGACTCCCATACATACCCCTGCACTCCAGGCAGCCCTCTCTAAGGGCTTTGGGGTGGGTGGGGGTGTGTGTGTGTGTGTAGAGAGAGAGAGAGAAAGAGAGAGAGAGAGAGAGAGAGAATATGACAGTGTACCCAAAATCTGGTGGACATAGCCAGGACAACAGATCCTTTTTTAGGATCTCTCTTTTGTGATTAATATAATTACCCTGCACCCAAACAAACAAACAAACCCCCACTATAAAAAAAAAGCGTGGCAGTGTGCCAACAGTTTTAAAATTAGTTAACAAGCACTAAATTGAGAGCATTCCACCGCCCCAATTTTTCACCATCTTCTAAGCATTAACGATAGCTCCTTAAAAACAGATTAGCACATTCTCCTACAGCAACAAGACATAAGAGAAGTTTTTTCCAACACAAAACCCCCCACCCCCTTCACAATTCGTTTTTCCTTTCCATTTTGAAGAAAAAGCAAAACCAGAAAGATGTGCTTACCAAACCCTCGGCCTGGTTGGATGCCACAGAGGTTGCAAAACCAGTAATCCTGTACCAGCAATGATATAGAAACCTTGTAAGAACCACCAGCCAATATAAATGCTACTTGATAAGGCTAAAATATTGCCAAAAAAGGACACATGCCCCAACCAAGCTCCTCATTTGTATAATGGACCTGCAACTTATGAAACAATGCATCCAATTCATAATTCATTTGGGTGTGCTCAACTATTGTTAAACAACATAATTTTCAGCAAGTATGTCATCTGAAGGCAAAGGGCTAGCATCCAGTACTGGAGGAGCCACTGCAACAGGCAAGGTTTAAGAATGATCTATTAGCTGTTGGTCACTGTGCTAGTTATAGCCACACTCTTCGCTTTAGAGTCACCCATCTTTCTCCAAATCCATCTGTGGCTGTTCATCATGTAAGTCAGGGCAGCAAAAGATTAGATATTGTGGCCATGGGCACATCTGCTACCTACTGCACCACTCATCACTACCTTTTTGGACACCCTTCTGAAGTTCTCTGGGCTTACTTGCAGATATTTAGAAGTCCATTAAGTAACTAAGTCAGTCTGAATTAAGTTTTCCTTATCTTCTCCTTTCTTAGTTTATTTTTTCTTTAACTGCAAACCAAGCTACTGGTTGCTTGCACAAGGTTAGAGAGCCTGAATGTGAGAAAC
This sequence comes from Lygodium microphyllum, assembly GCF_053477565.2. Lineage (NCBI taxonomy): Eukaryota > Viridiplantae > Streptophyta > Polypodiopsida > Schizaeales > Lygodiaceae > Lygodium > Lygodium microphyllum. The sequence continues at coordinate 17,234,472 of NC_141153.1, read as the reverse complement.
GTGAAAAACAGGCCAACAATGGATTAGAAATAGGCCAAAAATAATCAGATCCACCCCCTGACAAGTATTCTGACCCTAGGACCATCACCCTCAGACCAAAGGGACAGACCACCTTGTCTGGGGCATGCGTAAACCCAGAATGGTCCAGGAAAACATTCCAGCATCCCAAGATCCCATCCCCTGTAGATATGATGCAAAATGACTACATATGCAATAGAGGCATGAAACACAGAAGCCAATTCCCAGAAATGCCATGATTAGGATACTCATTCATGTAGGCAATGGCACCAACTCAAATCCAGGAATAAGAAATGGTCAATCATACAGAAATATCCGGATATATGCAAACGTTTGAGGAGTAAGTAATCTGATTTAAAACAGATAGCGAGAAAAACTTCAAGGAAAAGGCTAAGCAACCACCAAAAGAGTAAAAGCGACGGGTGAAATTCTGAATGGAGATTAGGAAATGGAAAAATGGAAATGGACATGGTATGACCCTCAAGAACCAAAGCTTCCACATTTTTGGCTAGGAAATGGCCATTTCTTGTGACTATAAGCTCAGCAAATTATGCTCTGTACCTAAATGAAAACTGCAGTAAAAGACACATTGCCAAGTATTTAAGAGTTAACCATACTAGAAAAATGTCATGGATTCCTTAGCAAGATAAAAAAGGGAGTCTTCTTTCTTATCAGGGCAGATATGTTTCTTCTCAGGTTGGTTCAATAGGGAACAAAGGAGAGGAATCAGAGCTGCTACAAAGAGGAGATCTTCTCATACTGCTGGGCGAACAGCAAAGGCAGCATTTCAAGTGTTATGTCACTCTCTCTGACCCCAAAGAACCTTCTACATCAGGCTGCCTACAAAATGCAGCCATTATAGCAGAACCCTCACTTTTCCAAAGCCCCTGACACCAAAACACAGAATCTTTTACATGTTTTTTTGCTTGTATTTGAAGGACATCCATGCATAATAGCAAGGGAACATGAGGGGGAACAACTTCTGCCATATACATGGTGCATATACATCTAGATTTGTTCATTCATATATATCTTACAAAAGCTCTTCCAAAGAAACATGTACAATTTGCAAAACATGATAGTCTACTCCATAAATCACCCAAAATAAATGATAATCTAAGATCCAACTCGATGAAAGAGTCCAGAAGTGTCAAGATAGCTGAATGTGGCACAAGCTCTGTGTGTGTGTGTGTGTGTTGCTGTTGTTTTTGTGTACCTATTTAAGTGCAAAATTTGGTCCATGCATATGACTATGAGGGGGTAAAAGGAATGGTGTATGGACATCCAACACATGTCAGATTTTTTCCTCTTTCCCAACAATTAACAATGAAGTCCCACATTCCCCTTTGGTGGACATTTTCCTTTGCGTTCTTCATGTTCCCCTAGCCTTTTCCCTTGTTGGACCTTCCCCCTTCATGTTCTCCTATTCCCTAGCCTTTTTTACAAGGTGGAACGCATTCCCCCATTCCCAAGGGTGTGGAACGGCAATCCCCTGCTACTATGCATCCATGGGGATTGGCAAGAAATGGTGAACCGTCAAACTGAAGAAGACTATTAGGACCGATGAAGCAATGATCACGTTCATGAAGTTCTTTTAACAACTGCCGAGATCAATCATTGAGATTAAAAGGATCATCATCAAGACCAAAGAGATCAGCATTGAATCATGGTTTGGACCATGATCAAGCTCCTTCCCGCCCACTGCGCCCCAGAACCCCAGGCAGACTCTGTCAGTGAACTGCTGGGTCTAGGCACCTGTCTGCATGTGTCTCTGGGAGTAAGTCCTGCACCGATTGCTATATAGCCTGAGACAGGCTTTGTTTATGCAGACATCAATCTGCCCATTTATGAAGTCGTGCCACCTGTGTATGCAGACATATGTCTGCCTATTTATGCAGGCGCCTTCTCTCCTTTTTTTTTGTAACACCTCTCTCTCTCTCTCTCTCTCTCTCTCTCTCTCTCTGTGTGTGTGTGTGTGTGTGTGTGTGTGTGGCACTGGATATTACCAAAAAAAAATGTGTGTATGGCACAAAGCTGGAAGTCTGCAAACTCACTAGGACAGCACATGCAACCCTAAAGCCCTGCTTAGTTAGAGTAGAAACATCTCCAGTTTCCATGATTGTCAAGAGCGCTGCCATGCCTAGACTCTCAAGCAGCATGTTTATTTGGGGGTCACATTGAAGGCACCACAGTTCTCTTGGAGAGAGACCTCAGAGGCTCGTTTGGCAAAAGCATATGCAGTCTTAGGTGCATTAGAGAGGCAATGCGATCACATACAGTTTCATGAACCGCACACCAAACTGTGGGCGTTTGACACCCTAGCTACACCCACGCTCCTATATGGGACAGCTATTTGGGGTCGGAGTCTCTTCCACACGAGGAGACAGCCTTTGGGAGACCAAGATGGACTAGAGAAGGAATACTATGACAGGTGGGAGCATATGGTAAAGACCACTGGTCATGATGATCTCACGTATGATACGAGCGAAGAGAACCCCACATGAGATTATCATAGCTAAGTTGGGAGCATCTTCCATGGTGGTTGAGGCCTTGGTCCAAGCAACAACTTTCATACATAGACTATGGGAGCTCCCCCAAGATAGATACCCACAGCTAGCCTTGGCCTCTTCTAAACAGGTAGCAACAAATGGTGACAGACATTATTAGTATGCTCAAATGAGTACATGGATGAGTTTATATGGGCTGCAGATTGACACACTACCCCCCTTTGACTATAGCCTGGATTTCCCTACACTTGACCTAAGCCGATCAGAGCTCAGTCATGTGATCAGAGCAGACATATTGAGATTAGATGCGGAGAAGACTTGGATTTGACCCCCCTCCCCCCATGGCACGAGGATGGCACACCACCAAAACCACTTCCTTCAAGTATCCAAGGATGGTTTCATCACCCAACCCAGCTACATGGATACACAGCTGCCTCATGGATTGCGCACAATTATTGGTTAGATCCGCACCTCATCCCACCACCTAAGGATTGAGACAAGCAAATGGTAGGGCATACAGACAAAGGAACACATATGCCGACTATGCGGCAGAGAACAAGAGATAGAGGAACACTACATCTACCGATGCACAGTATATTATGATATACAAGGCAAATACCACTGTCTGTTTCAAGAGGGTTTTGGACCCTTGAGACGAATCATGCAACTTGAGGATCAGAGATGCTTGGGTTTCTTCCTACTCCTGTTGGAGCTCCAAAGGCGCAAAGCAGCTATTCTATGGAGTAGGAGGTGCCCACAGCTCGACTCACATAGACAAAGAGCGGTCACTGACTTTTCACTGCTACACGACTGAGTATGGCACATACCACTACTACTACCACACAGCCTATAGGAGTACATCATCATTGGACCTCATCTTCTGTAGGTGTCCCTTTGGATAGAGCAATGGCACTCAACCGGTCTAGGCACCCACGTCCACCTAGACAAAGGCCTAGACATCCACACCATAGACAAAATAGAGCCCTCATTGAGCACCACAGGAGACAAATGCCCAAATGCCTCAGCCATGCAGAGATACATCTCCTTAGAGGACAAACATCTCATTGATGGAGAGTTTCCTTTTTCTACTTCTAGATCATCCACATGTTTTCTTTTTATAGGACACTATTTCACTTTTCAGTCTCATAGGCATGCTTTTCATCTTTTCTTGTTCCAAATGAGAAACACACCATCATTGTATGTATTGATCTTCTATAAGGAGAGTATGAAGCGCAGAAAACTGAAAAACTCCATTTAAGGCCAGCACTTCAAGCATGCCTTTGTTTTGCTGCGATATGGAATTAACCCTTATTTGTAGCGATGCTGTAGCTCAAGGTATTGAGCATGATGATATGTTATCAGAACCTATCTCCAAAAAACAATCAAGTGGTTAACTCAGGAAGGTGAGAATGTTTGAAAAAGCTAAGCTTGTCACATAACCGAGCCACTGAACCCGAAACTGCCTCTCTCTCTCTCTCTCTCTCTCTCTCTCTCTCTCTCTCTCTCGCCATCCAAACAGAAAGAAAGGATACAAATCTCACATCATGCCTTCTGGCCAGCCAAGAAAATTCTGTCAAGCACCAGGCTACTACAAAATAACACATAATTCTGTCAAGAAAATTCTGTCAAAATAACACAATTCTGTCGAGCACAAGTCAGGCTACTACAAAACCACATAAATATCATGCTGGCTGCAGAATTGGAGCAGAGGAAACAATATCCAGCCAAGGAGCAGCCACATCAGGGAGGACCACATCTGCTGAAATCATGGAATCTGTGTGTGTGTGTGTGTGTGTGGCTGCAAAGAGCTGTGGAAGGAAAAAGATAAATGTCCAGCCAAACATATACGCTCCAATCAAACTGAGCCCAGTATTAGCAGAGAACAGCACATGAGAAGCTGCAGCAAGGGTCCCCATTGTTTGGTAGGCAAAAAATAGAAGAGGATGAGTATGGTCCAAAACCCAATGGCAGGCACCAACAAATAGGAGACACAAGCAACAGGTTTCACATACAGGAGCTGGTCACCAGAGCAAATGCGCTCCAAAAAGGAAAAGAGGGGGTTTGGGGGGCCTCACTGTGAGCATGAAGCATGATCGTTCAAACTGCAAACAAATCTTCAAACAAGCATGACTTGACAGCAAACTAAGTAAGATGGCAATCAAAACAATTTCTTCCTGACAGCAAACTAGCTTTGTTGTCCTTCCTGAAATCTTTGAGATAGTTGAACTTGAATTGTGCATTCTGAAAACTAGTAATTATCTACTCACAAGTAAAGGACAACAAAATAAATGGTCTTTTGCCAGGAACATGAACCATGACACAGCTTCAGTTAAAATAGACTGGTATACACCTGAACCATGACTGCGTGAACCAAATCCTTGAATATCTTTTGCATTGTTGATTTATTTATGAGGGACATTGGAACACTGTATACTTGATTGACCAACATAGCATGTGCCCAACGACAATTCTCAATCACATTACCATCGGAAATAGGCCTTGTGCATGGCGGCCCATTGGAGATGAGTTGTAACTCGACAAGCACCACCTTTTCGTTGCTCCCGGGACAAAAAACTCCGAAACAAGGTTTCTCCAAAATCCTATGTCATTGTCCTGTTTCAAGTAAGAGTTCGTTGAGCACTGCATGGAAATGAAATGGTCTGAAGAAACCTCAAGGCAAAATATAAACAAGCTAACAGGCATGAAAATAAAGTAGTTAAGCAAAACTCAACAACCAACTAATTTTCCATCAATTCAGTAGCTACTTTAACATTGTATCATGGGGGGTTTGAAGCTACTGTTCACACGTCATAAACAATGTAGAAGATACACAATATAAGCACCTCTGACTAATACTTTTTTGATGTGCTTAAAAATTTGTTTTAATTGATCTATACAAAACCGTGGCCATTTGTTAGAAATTGAGCATGGTACTGATAATGAATCCCAAGAGGCACATTCCTTGTCCAAATATTTTCTTTAGACTTTCCAAATCTAGGTGACCCTTGAGAGTTTCTTAAGGGTATGCACTATAGAAACTTCAATGACCACATCACAACTCACCAAAAAATCAGCATCAAAATAGCCCTCCAGTGCTTAAGCAGCATTCCAACCACACAAGAGTAGGGGAAGAGATGATCATAGAAACATACAAACATACATAGCAACACAAGGGAGGTTTTTTCCTTTTTTCTCTCTCTGCTTTTTTTTTTTTTGGTGAAACCTTCTCCCACTGCAGTGCTTTCTTAGAGGATCCTCAAATGTGTTGAGAAGTGATCCTTAAATAATTTCTTACTTGAAATGATTTCATAATTATCTCTTAGAATATGTTTAGTTGATTTGTGCAATGCTTTGATAAGTCCCCCACCACCAAGACAGTGAAACAGAGTTAAAGTATTTAACTTACATCAAGAACTAGTCTCTCTTTAGCTGCAAACATGACATCAACGAAAATCGTCTATTCTTTTATTTGTATGTTCCACAAATCACCTCCTTTAACTCCACTAAGATAGGCTTTTCCACCTCCCATAATTAGATAAATGCCATGGAAGGAATGACATTTCCAGCTCAATGGATGCTAAGTCCAAGTGCACATCTGAATTGGGTGCAACAGCAGATCCAAGGATATCGACCCCCTATAACATGGAATCATGATGAGCAATCATCAACAAAGACATGATCTTAGTTGACAACTCTGCTCCAGTATCTTCCTCGTTAGATGGTGCCTCTGCTGCAACCATCTTAACTCCTTCAACAAAAGTATCAACTGCAAATGTGACAGTAAAGTCTCAATGGATGCCAAGTCCAATTGCACATCTGAATTGGGTGCAACAGGATATCGACCCCCTATAACATGGAGTCATGATGAGCGATCATCAACAAAGACATGATCTTAGTTGACAACTCTGCTCCAGTGCCTTCCTCGTTAGATGGTGCCTCTGCTGCAACCATCTTAACTCCTTCAACAAAAGTATCAACTGCAAATGTGACAGGAAAGTTAGTAGAATGCAGAGCACCGAGTCTCATGATGTGCACAGGAGGAGCCATAGGCTAGTGAGCTTCCTCAATAGTCTCATTTGAGTGCCGTGGTGGGGTGACCATTTATGAAACCCATTTAAGGTTACAGGATTCCTTCCTTCTGCAGCCCCACACAGAAGGTCTCACAGAGGCCTTAGAGGTAACAACATTGCCAGAAATGACGTTGGCATGTTGGTTCACTTAACATGGACTATGCCCTTATGCTTAGGACTGAAGGATAGAGAGCCAACTTCCAGAGGGTCTAGCACAGGACAAACGGCAGCTCAGCATGCAAGAGGAGCTTGATACCATTAAGTAAAATCAAGCTTGGGAGTTGGTTTGTGACCTTCTCAAAGGAAGTCAATATCAAATGGATCTATAAGACCAGCCACCAGGTACAAGATTAATGGGACCTTGGACAAGTAAAGCCAAAGCTCATTGTACCAAGGGCTTGGCCAAAAGGCTAGGTTGGACTATGCAGAGACATTTGCTGACAACTTAGATGACCACAATATGAGCAGTCATGCTGCCCTTCATAGGTGGCATTTTACAAGTTCTTTTGAATCCTTGATTTATTGATGCTGCCCTCTAGCACAGAATAGATAGAGGACTGGAAGCTTCACATCAAGCTACAATCTATTATTTCCCTTTATCAGCTCCTTGGAAGGTCATGCAGACAAGCAGCAAGTCTGTAAATAGCATACACGTGATCAACATAGACCCCTTTAAGAGGATGCATTTGCAGCTGGTTAGTTGCAGACTATTTATCAGCTCCTGTAAACATGAGCTCATAAGACAAGCATGAAAGCTAAGTGCACTCATTTAGTCTCCATTAATGTACTACTTTTATAGGGATTATGAACTTCTGGAAGTCCAGATGACCCACTAGGATACTCTGCAAGACTTGTTTCTTTCCACTGCCAATCTTATACAAAGAAATCCTGATCATCTATCAATACAACAAACAAGCAAGCTAAAGAAACCAATAATTAGTAGCAATTACTGATAAAAGGAATCGTATTGAAAAACTCACCACTGGTCTCTTCCGTTGTTCTTGAATAAACCGCATTAAAACCTGGACACAACGAGAAGCTATAGCTCCTGGCATCTGATTTTTTGTATTTCCCTCAGTAGCACTGCCAAAGCCTAAAGAGGACACAGCAGGCCGTTGCAGGACTTGCTGACCTCCGGCCTTCAAGGCTTGAAATAATGTGTTCATTTGCCTTGGTTGCATTTGAGCTACCATCTGCTGTGCTCCATTTACTTGCAGATTCGGTTGCAGCTGGTTAGAAACAGATTGTACAGAGTGAAAAGAATTTGATTGATTGCTTTGTGAGGTCAACTGCTGAGACCCAGTCTGTAGCTGCCGGGCTTGGTATAACGTCTGTGAAGGCAAAGCTGAGGGCTGATTGCCTGATTGCATTTGTCCATGCCCCTGAACCTGGGACTGGACAAGTTATAGGCTATGAGAAGTAATACTGCTGATAAATCATTAATTTTCCAACCGTTCCAAATTATAGTATGACAAGTGCAGAGCCAACTATTAAGAGAATTTGAGACAACAGAGAACTTTGAAGGTGCTGCTAAACTGTAACAGAACCACATTGTCAAGACATTATGAAGACAGCATTCAGGAAAATTTGCAATCGGACTGCAGTTGAGAGAGATAAAATACATTAATGACTACAATAAGCCCAGGCTTAGGCCCCACTTGAATTCAAGATCCCACTATATGTAATGCTGTGAAATGCCACACTATGATTCAAACTTTCCCTAAGTGCCCCTCTAGTAAAGTTTGAAGATGCACCTCTGACTGCTTATCACTTAGTATTCCTACAAGCCTTATTGAGATACTTTAAAAAAAGGTACCATATTGCTTCTGAAATAAAATAAATCAGTAAGACTTCAGCACATGCAACCAATCCCAAAGAAAAACATACACATCCCCTACAATGATTCAACCTTTTGCTATGTCCTTCCCCAGTAAGTTCCTGTAATTCTTATCATTTCACATTACAACAACTGGTTCTGAAATTCAACAAATTGGTAAGATTTCAGAGCACACAACCCATTCTGAAGAAACAAACACAACCAGCCTTACAACTGTTGAACTACAAAGTCAACTTTCTTAAATGGCTCTGTATCTTATATTCGAGTGGTCTCCAAGCCCCTAGGCTTTCAGAACTTGAGTTTTATACTCGTCCCTTTAGCACACAGCCTCTACTCAATGGCTTACACAAATCCAAAAAAAAACTGGCACGCAGTAGACTTGTAAATTTTGGGTCCTGGACAGACTCATGTAAAACCAGCAAATATGAAGCACAGGTAGATCCTCCATATGGCCACATTCTTCAGGTCAACAGTCGGTCATATATGGAATCAAGTGCTATCAGGCTAATGCATGCATACAAAGACAAGTGATTTCTTCAAGAACAGAAAGCCCAGTAAGATAACAGTCTTAGAACATGCACACTCAACTTACATTGCATGCAAGTGCAGTGACTTAAATGCAGTAGCATAGGACTGCACAACAGAGTAGGGTGTGACCCCAAGTTTATCGAGGTAGAACAGCTCATTACAGATCTGTGCTTGCAAAGCACTGTGTTGATCGAGGCTTAGTGTGAAGGAGAATAGCTCATTACTCACCTGTGCTTGCAAAGCATTCTGTTGATCCAGTGTAGCTCGATTCTGACACAATGATTCCTGGCTTGATAAGTTGAGTGGTTGACTAGACGAGTTGATTGTGTGTGGATTGGACAAGTTATTTTGGGCAGTCAATGTGTTAGTCACAGGCAGTGAAACATACTGGCTTGCCAGTTGGGTTTGCATTGGTCTTGTTAGTTTCTCCTGGAGCTGCAATGCCAAGCCTCTCACGCCCTGCATGCCCTGCTCAGCCTGTTGAGCCAAATGCGTTCCTGAAATTGCAAGTTTGCCTAAAGCACTGTCTCCGTGATTCGACAGATGAAGTATGTCTGAGTTCAAAAACCTGTTTGCAGGACTTTCAGCTTCAATTCCCTGAACTGCCGACACATGTGTGGCAGCATGTTGGCCTTGTGAACTCTGACCGGGAGTTTTTTGGGTGTTCATCGCAAGTACTTGTTGTTGACTGCTACCATCAATCCCTTGGAAGCTAGCCTCTTGCAAGATGTGGCTGGATATGGCATTTCCAGCATGAGATTGCTGAGCCAAAATTCCGTCACCACTTTGAAACTGGCTTTGCAGCATAATTTGCTGATTTCCTCCTTGTAGATTTTGAGAGCTCAACTGAGAGCCTTGCGCACTGGTTTGCTTAATTATTCCCTGTAATCTACCCTTGCCTGTCATAACAACACCCTGGCCTCCTTTATTGATGGGATGCTGAGCTTGCTGGGTTGCAAAAGCATCTGAGCCTGCAAGGGATGATGTTGTAAGACCTGGCTCATACGTTTGAGGGACAAGCAGCTTGGTTTCAATTAGTACAGACTGTGCAAGTGGGCCATGGGTTAGGGAACTTTGGCTTTGGCTTGGAGAAGAAGAGCTGAAGTGAATCTGCTGCTGATGTTGTGTGCTTACCCCAAATGCTGAATTGGAAGTCCCCGACCATTCATCAGCTGGAAGAAGCGAGCTGCTTGAAGCTTGTACTTGTCCCTGGATACCATCCAGAGACGACCCTGCATTCATCCCAAATGTATTCTGAGAGGTAGACTCCATGAAAATAGAGAAGTCAGAGGTTAGCTGTGAAGGGAAGGGAGCGTTAAGGCCACCGAGATCCATTGAAGGTGAGTTACTGAGATTAGGATCAAGCAGGAAGAAATTCTCATTGCTGAGTACAGGCTGTGGACTAAACTGCAGCGAATTTGTGGGCATTGCCCCTCCGCTATGCTGCCGCATATCCATCATTTTAAGAATGCTATCAACAAGATCTTCCCAAGTATAATGAAGACACTCCACACATTTTGCGCACAAAGAAAACTAGTCCATCCATGGCTTCACATGTGAGTAAACATCCAGACAGGTTCTTTAATAAAGCTGCAAAACCTGGTCCTGAAATGGGCTGAAATTCTATAGATGATTATCATGCAAGCATTTGTTCTCTCAAAGCTGGTGCAGCTCCCACTATAAAATTCAGAATGCCTCCCACTATAAAATCCAGAATGTGGCCTCATCAATGCCTAGAACTCAACCTTCTCTCGGATTGAACACAAAAGCCATTCCTTCGCCTCTCTTTCCAATAGGTTCTTTTCTCGAATCAATTACTGCAGCCGTTGCTTTAACGATCGAACTGCAACCTGAGAACTTGCTCTGCTCTTCATCTCTTGCTGGTGTTCCTGCAAACCCGTTCCTAGCGGAGTATAGCGGAGGGCATTTCAGCTCCAGATCTGCTCTGCATGGCACAAAAATGAAGCTAGGGTTTGTGGCGGGCAAAACACTAACGCAATGACAGGACCAGGCGACGTAAAACAGGCAGAATCACCTGAAACTGTGTCTGCATACATTCGAGGTATGGTGAGGGCCATGGAAGCTCGCGCGACAGGTAGTATTATCAGCTGGGATAGAGCGGTTCTAACGCGCGGCTGTGGCAGGCACTGTCGATCAGGATTAGAAGCAAAACATGCCAATGAAGGGGAGCAGAAACGAAATGCAGCATGTACTAGAGGGGAACGTGAGAGGCAGGGGAGGGCAGAAATTAGACGGAAGGAGCAAGCTTGTTGGCTATGGAGATGGAGATGCAAAAATAAAGAAAAGGAGAGGATGGTAGGGGGGGAGGAGAAGGGGAAGGCAGTGACGAGGATGTACAAGGTGGGGACTTAGGGAAAGTTAGCAGGAATGTACTTTTCCTCCGCCATGGCCAGGAGAATTAGAGCTTGCATGAGAGAGAGAGAGAGAGAGAGACTGTGGAGTCTGTAGAGCGAGCTGTGTGTGTGGAGAGAGAGTGTGTCCTTGCTGGTTCTGTCTCTCTCTTGTGTGCTCTGTGTGCCTTTCTCTCTCTCCGATGGATGACGCAAATCCCAAAAAGCCAGCTTCTCGTTTTTCAGACAGCCTTGATCAATCCTAAAAATACATTTTCCAATTAATTTTTAACGGCTGAAATGCTAACTAAATCTACAAGGTTAATGATAAACTAATTTACAGATTATGAGGCCTGATGGATCCAGCACATTTAATGATTAACCGGTCACATGCTATCTGAATTTCCAGATTGACCTAGAACTAATTTCGCCGAGGCCCGAGCGGTTAATCAGCGCACATCCTGTAAATCTATTCCTTCTTTTGGCAATCTAATTCTTCTTTCGACAGCTAACATGCCGCCCGGCGCCCGCCGTATCCGTCCCTGGGCTCCTTCCCCACGTGACGCTTCTCTCGCTAGATTTTATTACGCCGATGCTCCTCCACGTGTCCTTCTCTCACTCGTCCGCCTCTGCTTTTCGCTTCGTGCACATGGAATTTGCGGGCCCCGTAAGGTAGGGTAGGGTTCACACTCAAACGCCTCCAGACAAACTTTCCATCGCTCATACATGCCAATTTCCAAATACGAGTACCTTTTCTTTTTTTTCGCGTGTTGAGATGTTTTATTTTCTTCGAGAAAGGCTTGAAATTTGAAAGATGCCTTGGATGTTTACCCACTACCCAAGGTTTGAGCTCAAGCACCCATGTCATGTATACACCCACATGCGCCCATGTACACATCCTCAAACCACTCGAGCTACAATCCCGCCGGCAATTCTATTGGTATCTAAATAATATGTACATCTACATAGATGAACTATGAACAAATGTTGGCCCTATATCTATCTGCCTAGAGCATATAAGTGCTACCTACATCTATCTACTAGAGCATATAAGTGCTTGAAGGCCAAAATGGCATCTTTGGATGCATCAATTAAGGGCAACTTTCTTTCTTTTTCCATGGACACTAAATTTCTCGTAGTCCAAATGGACTTCGTGACTACAGTTCTAACTATGTGATACTTTATTCATCCATTTTCCCCATGTCTCCTAACAATGCACCTCTCATGTCGGTGGTTTCATTTAACCCTACTCTTCTAAACCATTCCTTCATCTCCCTTCAAATTATTCTCGCATCTCTACAATGCCAAAAGATATGGCAATTTATCTCAGAATAATGTAGTGCACAATCACCATACTCTTCTAAACCATTCCTTCATCTCCCTCCAAATTATTCTTGCATCTCTACAATGCCAAAAGATTTGGCAATTTATCTCAGAATAATGTAGTGCACAATCACCATAGTAGGTATTCACCTTCCCAAACTTTCCAATTTTATCTTTGGTAGGAAGTTTCTTTGCCACAACTTTCCACAAAAAAATATTCAATTATCTGCTTGGAGTAGCTCACCATGCACCTCTCAACCTCCTAAGCCACATGCACACTGGAGTGTGAGTGTAAGTCTTCTTCCAAGTGTTGTACACTTTGACTACCAAATCATTCTTGAGAGGTTAAAAGTCTCTCCTCTTATTCATCTTTATTGCTAGTTTCCCCTTGTGGTTTGCCACACATCTCCAAACCCCTTTTGGGCCAATTTTGGTATGCACTACCACATGTCATTCTTTTTCTATAGTATGACAATGATAAGATCCCTTTCTTGTTCCTCCAACTACATTTTTGTAGATATCTACTCTCCAATTTTAGCACTTCCATATTTGTTGGATTCCATACATCTACCCATTGTAGCACACCCTTCTCAACTTCTCTCTATGTTGATTTTGGGGTCATTGTTAGGGGAACACTTTTATCCATATAGGCAAATGGGAATGTCCAAAAGACACTGCAACAAAACTACATCTCCTTTCCTATCTTCCAAATATCCTCTCTAGAGTTCAACTAACTTCTTAACTATTTCATAACCTTTGATTTTTTGCTTGGTGCCCAAAGTAAGGATTTTATCATCCAATTGAGAGTCCCCCATTGTCCTCCAAGCAGTCTAGCATGTATATGAGACTTGTCTTGATATGACCACCCAAGGTTCATTGGATTCCAATTGAGGCAAGAGTTTGAATCTATTGGCTTTACCTCCTATTTTTAAAAGCCCTAGACCCTCGTTAGAGGTAGGCATTATGGCAAATTCCCATGAGATAGAGTGCGAACTTTCTTCTTCACAAAATCTCCATGAGAAGGATATTATGATACTTTCAATTTTGTCCCATTGTGATCTAGCAAATGGCATGACACTAGCAATGTGAACATGACTACGTGTGAGAGGATTCTATCTAGAATGATCATATGACCACCGATATGAAAAATGAATGAAGTATATTTTGTAATTTTTAGTTCCACATTTCCATTGATCCATTACATCTTATTGGAAGAGGAGATAGCAAGCCTAAGTGGTGCACCCAAAGATCTAAACATTTCACTTAACTTCAAGACCTTAAATGCAAAACTATTAATCCAATCAAGTGGGTCACCAAGTCCTAAATACTATATTTCATATTTGGCCTTGCTTACCCATTCCTTAAAGACCTAAGCATAGAACTCAAAAACTCTAAGTATGGCTTCAATGTTGCTTTTCTCGACAGCAACAATGCTCAAGTTGCCATCAATAATAATTGTATATACATTCAGTTGTCATTTGGGAGTGGTAGCCCTTTGATTAAACCAACTTATATTTTGAACCCCAACATTATCAATTGAGGAACAACTACTATAGCAAATAGCAAGGCAGCTAATGGCAGCCCTATCAAACCAACTATTTGAGTTGGAAGGGTTGAGAAACATACCCATGGATGCCTATTTTGACGATGAATTGAAAAACAATGGATTAATCACACTACAAAAGCTTTGTGGCCAAAGCCCATTCAAATGGGAAGTCCCACCTAAGCCTATCATAAGCTTTATTTAAGTCCATGTTAAGTATGACAAATTGTCTTCCACTTTCCAAAGCATGTTGCATAGCTATGAGTTTTTCATCCTAAATTTTACATCCAATAACAAATATGTATTGCGACCGATACATGGCTTTCCTAAGTAAGATATTCATTCTCTAAGCAAGTGCCTTCAGTGTGACCTTATAGGTCACATTTAGCATGGTTAAGGGACTCAATTGCTCTAGATCAATTCTAAGTAGGGATTTAGGGAGGAGTTTAACTCCACCTACACTTATCGTGCTAGGGGTTTGCTTTGTCTTCATGCAATAGTTGGCAAATACACAAATATCCTTTCCACGAGCTAGTCAGCTAGCTTCATAAACTTCAGTCGAGATGCCATCAAGTTTTGGAGACCTACCTTTGTTCATCATCTTCAGTACTTAATGGAGTTCCTCTTTGAAAAGGGCCTAACAAGTAGTGCAATAGTCTCATCTCTATCTATACTTCCAATGGTTCCAGGAATTGGTTAAAGTCCTTGAAATAAGGATTCATTCCATTGAAGTCAAATTTGCCATCATAAACCATGTGCCTTATATTATTCCAAATCTAAATGGACACCCTATTGGATTCCCCAAGTAATAATCATTTCCATGAATTAGTATAGGAGTGTAAGGGCTAAATGATGAAATTTAGAAATCCCCATTGTACATATAAGACATAAAGAGATGTGAGATAGTTTCAAATCCAATTTTACATTTGGGACATGGTCCATCATATTTTCCTATTTTTAAAGCTTTTTCCTAGGTCCAATATGTTTTTTGAAGGATTAGACATAGTAAAAGTTAAGAATTTAGTGGGAATATTAAGAGACCAAATGTAGTATATTGTAGTATACTAAACATGAACTCCCATCGATCCTATGTCCATCACTAAAAGTTTCATTTATATTTGATTTTTCTTACCAAATCTAGGTCATGGGGGGGAGGGGGGGCAGGGGTTTGGGAAAGGTATCCTAGCCAAAGGTTGACATGCTTTTGATTTAAATGATATTGGTAAGATTTAGCTCCCATGAGTAAATCCTTTGGAGAACTTTTGTGGGTGCTCATGCTTTGAGGTGGAATTATTCCTCATTGCTTGAGGGTCCATCTAGTCTACTATGTCAAAGTCCCATATGTCTTCCCGTTGCTAGATGCCCTTTCTAAAGATGTTATGGGCCCTAGCCATTAGATTTGGCAAGGGCCCATAACTAATTTGCATTAGAAAGGGGATGTACCCATAAAAAAAGCTGAACCAAATGGAGTCTTTGAATGACCAAGGTAGAGTGAAGTTATGCCAGTCACTTAATGATGTTCTATCCTTACTATTGAATTAGGCAATGCATGTGGTTTTAACCAAGCTTGAAGCATTGTCAACACACATAAGGATTTTAGCAAAGGTAGCTATGAGTATAGCCAAATTCTTCAATTTCTTGCAATCTTTAGGGTAGAAACTACCTACATTTCTCTGTAGAAGGATAACCCAATCTTCAAGGGGAAATCAAATACTTTTAGAAACCCACCTTGCTACCAACTTGTTTAGCCATGGCCTCCAAATCAAGAAAGTCTAGCATCCATTAAGAGACTCCTTTAGATTGTTGTTAGGGGACTTAAGTTTGTCTTGGCGCCCCATGTTAGGGCAATCTCTTATAAATTTCCCTTATTTAAAACCCGGACAATTGGTTGCTCTATCATGAGCACACCAAATTCATAAAAAATATATGCTTTTAGGGAGCTCTTGATTCTAATTAATTTCCCCCAGTATTTATGTTCCTACCAAATGGTGAGGCTATGCATTCCAGGTGAGGCTAGAAATGCATAGTCATATTAGGGAGGTCACATTAGTACTTTTGTTGTCTTGAGACCATTAGGATTGAAATTTAGGGTTCATTTAATGAGGGATAGAGGTGAAATTTTTATCATCCATTATCCATGGCTGAGGACATTTGGTGCCATATCTTTAGACTCAAAAAAGGAAAAATAACTATTGGGCAAGTAATGTATAGATTACCCTATCTTCAAGGCCTTCCTAGTTAAACGTCATGCATGATTTGAGAAACTTGGCAAGGGGCCTTGCCCCAATACACAAATATGTCAAAGTCTTTAAGAAAAGGCATCCCATTTTTTATCCCATTTAGAGGAAGAGTTATGCCAAGTAAATAACTTCTTGATTCAATGTTAGGGAGGTGGTTTTGCACAATGTGCTTCTTGGTTGGGAATTGTTTATGAGGAGCCATGATGTGGTTGCTCATAGCCAAGGTGGCAAGCCACTAGATTACTCCCATTTGTTGTAGCTTCTATTGCTACTTCACCTCCTTGCTAAGTTTGTTAAGACTATGATGAGCATCCATGAGGGAAGAATGTGAAGGATTTCCTATAAAGATGTCATGCAATGCTTCCTGTTGTGCAATAGTCTTTCCCTTTTGCTCTTTGAACTCCATAGATACACCTCTTGCAAATGATATAATGAGCTCCCCATTAATGAAATTTGCCTCCTAATACACATGGTTATATAATATCTTCACTTGGCTTTTCAAGTTTTCGAAATCAAGTGAGTCTTCACCAAGAACCTTTGTCATTGTAACCTTCTTTGAAGGCATTAAACTACAAGTTTGGGGGCACATGATGATAAAAAAGATGGCACGTGTTCACAGCTTCTAAGCTCAAGCCATACTCACTATGAAATTCATCTTTTGTAGTATAGAAGGCTACCCGAGAGTTTGACATGCCATGTGCTTGGTGCATTGAGTCTACTTTTATTTTTTATTTCATTGCGTAGCTGTGTATGATAACAAAGAGCACCATGGCTATAAACAAAGTACCAAAAGATGGAGCAAGGAAGGTGAGTAGAAGTAATAGTCCATGTAGTTTTTACCCATCACTTATATGAAGGATTGTGTACTTAGTTTAGGAGTCATAACATAGAGAGCCTTTGGTAAAGAGAGCTCACAGCTTGCAAGGAGATTCCCTATTCCCTTACTCGTAAGTGTTGAGAAGTGGGATAACTTAAAATCATAGAGTGTGGATTGGTTGAGATATATTCTGATAGGGAGAGGAACCTATAATGATGATGTTCTACACCCTTGAGGAGACCATACCTTGCACCCCCACCCCCTAAAGGGAAAGGGGAGGACTTCCCTTCCAAAAGGGGAATTGGCTCTCGAGTCCTGCATATTAACCTTAACCAACCCCTTCCCTATGCATGGGAAGGGACTAGCATCCTCATTGATTGAGCCTATTGCGTGGTGGGGCAAGCTTGTTGTTACTACGAGACAAAAGAGCCGTTTAGTGGAATGGAATGTCAAACTCAATGCCTACACTCACAACTCAGTTTTTCTTAGATGGGGATTTCATTTACCCTTACTAGATTTTCTTGAAGTTTAACTTGTGTTCTTGAAACCTCCGAGGTTTAATGTGAAATAAAGTGAAAAAAAATCATTTTTAAAAAAGAAATGATAAGTGCATTAAAAGAACAAAAGAAAAGTTATTGAGGGACACATAGGTCAATTGACTTGCACATTCAAGTCCATATTGTCAAAGTGAAAGCTCCATGTGCAAGTTGGCGCTAAACCAGACCGGCATTAAATTTAGGAGGAGAGCAAGTCACCAAATTCAGAGTGCGAATGAGAGAGGATGTTTAATTCTATGCCAAATGGAAGATCACCACCATATCAACAAAACTTGATAAACTTCTAGAAGTCCCAATTGGCATTCTAACAAGCCCATTGACTTGAAACAAGATCCATTTGCACAGAAGTTAGTAGAGACTCAACTTGCCCAAGTCAAATGAGTCGGATGTGTGTGGGCTCTTAGGTGCCTTAGACTAGTAGACCGATTCTAAAATTGAGAGTATTTACAAGTCTTGTAAAAAAGCTATAAAAATAGTTTGAGAATTTATTCAATAATCAAAGTAGGTGGTGTTTCCAAGGCTCCTCATGGCAAAGGCAATGTGAATCTCACTGTTTGTAAGTTCTTCAAATAGGACCTCTAACTAAAAGCATTCACAATTGCATATCTTCATTTTCATAGCCTCAATCATGATATTGAGTTGGTGAAGGTAAGAAACAACCTAAGGGCACACAAACCATTGAGAATCAATATGAATGTCATGATAATTATTCTTAAATATATTTTTGTTATTGCTTATCTAAATAAATGAGAGATATTGAGCTCTTAACTCGTTCTAGAAATTGGGGGCATATCATTAGCTTATCGTAATAAAATTTCTTTCCAAGAAAGCTTGGTTGGGTGTATAAAGTTGACGAGGGTGTTTTAGGTAATCAAAGAGTAAATGATTCATGGGACACTTAATAAGAGATGGGGGATAAACTCTATTTCTTTCTAACATTTGGGCATAGGCTACTCCCCAATCAAGCAAGTTGGCTCTTTGGTCAGTCCATAAAGCTTTATGCATGATGAGCCAACATAAAGGGGAGTGCTTTGCAAGGATTTTACTATGGAAATTTTACTCTACTAGATGTTGGAGAACTCGTAAGACCATTGGTCCTCGTTTCAATTAATACACCACCTTTTGTTTAGCTTATTAATTAGCACTTGAAAACCATGATGATCTTTAGGGATGGGAATAAGGGGTATATGGTCCTTCCACCCAAAGATAGTGACGTGGAAGTAGCATATGACTTGAATAGCCTTGCAAAGGTGAGGATTCCAAGCCTAATTATTTTCATAGCAATCTAGAGCTTAGTCCAAGGTTGAATTGGGTCTAACATTATTAAGCTTCTTCTAATTACTAGTGTTGAAGTCCCAGATGTCTTCCTAACACCAAATATCATGCTAGACTCTCTTCAAAGCTAGCTTGCAAACTTGAGGGACTAGTAGTAAGAAGTGGGTAGTTGATTAGATAGAGTCTTTGTGGACTTAAGGCATGGTGAGGTTGGGATGACTAGAGATTTCTTTTTGGCGTTGAACTAAGCATTAAATAGCTATTGGCTAGTGGATAATACTTATGAAGGTGTAGTGAGCTCGAGACAAGGTAAACAAAGACACTAAGGTTCCTCCACTACTTGCAAGGGGAGATATGGGCTTTGTCCACATATCTATGAAGCGGAATAACCCAGCCTTCTTCAAATAAATAAATACTCTTGGCCAACCACTTCATTTACAATGTGTTAGGCTGTTGGGGATAAATGCACATGTGCCTAGCCTCCCATGTATCACTACACTGATAATACCCACACTTGCACACTGCAAGTATAGGCGACAAGCGCCCATCACTGTCACTTCATTCTTTATTCTTTCAATGACATTTGAATAAAGGGAAGGCCGATCATACATTGTGACTGTTAGAGTTCCCACATCTTGACTCTCTCTCTCTTGCTCTCTTGCTCCATTCGCCATAGCTCACACCTCTCTTGCTTCTGCTTGCTCATGCTTCCACTTGGGCTTCTCCCTTCAACTGGTATCAGAGCCACATTCATCATGAGCTTGAGCTCAATCTAGCAATGCTTCAGCTCTCATTCGAGTTACCTATAGTAAGGTTTCACAATTGGGAGTCATAGCTCCGCCTCTTGAGGTTCATATTGAGCTCTCATTGCTCTAGGACTTCTCAAGACTTATGGGGGCTATGTCAGGGCAATCTTGAGCCTACACTGAGCTTATTTTAGGGAGTATTCAGTTCAATATTTAGGGCTAGAGATACAAACACGTTTTTTCAGTTGTTGCCACTTTCAAGCACTCAGCATGAACCACTCCCCATCATTGGAGAAAGGCTTTTGCATTGTTTACCACTACTTTCGACATTGACCATTAACATTGAGAATTGGTTTTGAGTCATTGAGCTTTAGCTAGTAATTATGCAAATAGGGCAGCATGCTATCATAAAACAGGGACAGCCATATCTTCAATGTTTGGAGCTTGTATATGCTTCTTGGGATGCATGTATGCCTGTGTTTTGTTGCCGGATACTTTGGGGATCATATGTCATTCGTTTGAGATGCTATTGGACTAATTTGAGCACTTTTTTAGCTCAATTTTCTCATAGATATCAATGCAGTCAGACATGACTGAATGTTATTTATATGGGAAATGTCACGCTCTTAGCTTATGTGATACTCTCAGGCTACTCATTTGATGCTGGACACTTGGAGAATGTTTGGCCAATATATTGGAATGCTTTTGGAATTATTTGAGCCCATATTTGGCTCAGTTTTATTGTCATTCTTACTGCTATAGTAAGTAAGACTAAAAAGTATTTTTTCAGTGAAATCATATGTCTATTGCTTGTTGATGCTTCTCGACTACTTGGGATGATACATTGATGTCTATGGTTGATACCACATGCTTGGCCATGCTCCCGGAATGCTTTTGGGTTTTGATTGACTCACTTTTATTCAACTTTCATTGCCATTTTCTATTGTACATACAATGGACAACAAGCTTTTAATAGGGATAGTCTATGCCTAATGCTCTTTTATGCTATTCGGGCATTCTATCTGATGTATTGGTGTATGATATTGCAGCTCTATCCTTTGTTATGCTATTGAATGCATTTGAGCTTTGATTTGATCTTATGACATTTGACATAGATTGTCAGTTACTTCATTGGATGCTTGAGAGGTCTATGACCTTATGGGCTTGAAGCTTTTATCATGTGACTTTTGTTCCAGTGGGAGCCACTCACTTGGCACTTGGATGTTGCATAAAGCTTTGGATTTTATTTGCAGTGAGCTTGAGTATGTTGTATCTCATTTTCAAAACGTTGTAATTGCATACAGTTGTATTATTTATGAGAGCAATCTCCTCCATTTGATGCTATTTTGGTCATAGTTTGTGGACAGCTACGTACCTTTTATTTTCACTTGTTTTGGTAGTAGTTTTGGGGTTGTTTGTGGGTATTGCAATAGCATGTTTGGTCTGTACTATGCCTCTTTTTCCTATAGGTATGGATAGTCATTCAAATGTTAGTGCCATCTTCAACATTGAAAAGTTGGATGGCAGCAATTGTGGCTATTTGAAGACCCAAATTTGGCAGGTTTTGGTCTAGAAATATTAGATTAGGCCGATCAAATGTAAATGCATTAAGCTTGAAGGTCAATATTAGGTTGTATGGGATGACTTAGATTAGCTTTGCAGATCCACGATTATCCTATCCCTCAATGAGCAAGTTTATTATAATGTTGTCATAGATGGATAGTTTGCATGGGATCTTTGGGAGAAAATCCGCAATCTCTATGATAAGCAGAGCCTTGCTTCTTAAATGTATTGGCTAAAGTAGTTCATGGACCTTTATATGAAGGAAGGTACCAGTGTTTCTTAGCATTTGAGTGAGTTTCATGCTATCATTATCAAGCTGTCATTGCAAGGTATTGACTTTAAGGACAATCTTCCACCTTTGTTCTTGTTGGTCACATTGTCCGAGTCTTGGGAAACATTCCATATCGCTATGTGTGCAAATATGCCCAAGAATGGACTAAAATTGTATGATGTAGAGGATGCACTCCTGACAAAGGAGATCAATAGGAAGAATGTGGATGTTTCTCGTAGTTCTCACGCTTTGACTATTCGTGGTTGCCATGATGGAAAGAGCAAGAATGATCGCCATGGTAGAAACATAAGTCCAATTTGACATGCCATTATTGTGGGAAAGTGGGACAGATCAGGCCATGGTACCATAAAATGCACAATGACAAGCACAAGGAAAAGGGCAAAGGGAAAGTGCAGGACAAGTCTGATGATCACATCATTGTCCCTTCTAAGTCTAGTGTTAAGATCAACGAGAACAATGTAGTGTAGCAACCTGACTCTGATGATGATTACATACTTGCAGCTTCTTCTTTGGATGTAGCTCTTTGATGCCTTGCCTAGTTTTACACAATGTTGGTTGATGGATTTAGGGGCTTCCTTTTGTGTGACCCCTCATAGAGAGTGGTTCCACTCTTATTGTAGTATGACTGGATCTGTCCATTTGGGGAATGACTTGGTAGTATAGATAGTTAGGTTTAGTGATATTCGGCTACAATTTGGTTTAGGTAGTATGTCTACTTTGTATAATGTTTGACCTGTACTAACTCTCACGAAGAGTCTTATCTCTGTTGGCACATTGGACGATGAGGGTTACTTCCTTTGGGGATTCTTCTTGGAAGATCATGCGTGGGAACCTTGTTTTGGCATGTGGTGACAAGTCTAGCACTTTATATCCCTTGGTTGTCTCTGGATCCATAGATCATGTTTTGTTTGTGGTTGCAATTCCACATGTATCTCTTTGGTATCCTCACATTAGGCACATGTTCTTAAAGGGAATGGAAAAGCTTACTTATTTGCAATATCTTCTACCCCTTGACTATAAGTGTTTTGAGTCATGTGATCATTGTTTGTATGGTAGGTAGACACATAGTATGCATAAAAAGTCTGTCACTTTGCACATGGGCCAGCCTTTGGCTCTTGTTCATTCTGATGTCTATGTACCCATGCCCTGTCACTTCTTAAGAGGTGCAAAGTAATTTGTCACATTCATTGATGATTACTTACATAAGATCTAGGCATATCCCATAAAGAAAAAAATTGATGTTTTGGCTATCTTTCAGCATTGGCTTGCATTGGTTGAGAACCAGTCAAGGTATAGACTAAGATGCCTATGGTCGGATAATGGGGGTGAGTATGTCTCTCAAGCCTTTGAGAAATTTTGTGATGAGAGGGGTATTAAGTGTCAGTTGACCACCTTGTACACCCCACCCTAGAATGGTATGGTTGAGCGCATGAATATGACAATATAGGAAAGGGTTCATAGTATTACTAACTTAGCTAGGTAGGCTTACCACAACAATTTTGGGCTGAGATAGTGACTACTATTGTACACCCGATTAATTGATCTCCTTGCAATTCTATTAACTTTCAAGTTGTAGAGGAGGTGTGGTCTAGAAAACCTCCCTTGTATGATCATTTGCGTGTCTTTGGTTGTGAGGCTTTCTGCCATGTACCCAAGGACAAGTGCACAAAGCTAGATCTTAAGTCCGTGAAATGCATCTTTCTTGGTTATGGGGATGCAAGTGAGATGGGCTATTGCTTATGGGATCCGCAAGCTTGGAAAGTCATCTGTAGCCATGATGTAGTTTTCCATGAAGAAATGATGCATATGCAGCCTGAGTAGATAGTCGAGTTCCATAGCGTTTTATTTCAAGAGGAGCCTCCTGCTCCCGTACAGCTAGCTAGACAGCCTATAGTAGTAGTTGATGCTGTAGTGGCCCATGACCATGACGTTAGATAGAATGTGCAAGCTCCTTTGCCTGCTTTGAGATGCTCTACTAGAGCCAGACATCCTCCTAAGCGGTTTGAGCCCTATGTTGATTATATGATGTGGTGACAGATGCAATGAGCATGTCACTTATGATGAGGCCATGCACTGTGGTGATAGTCACTCTTGGGAGAGGCCCACGCAGTAAGAGTTTGACTCTTAACATAAAAATCATACATGGGAGTTTGTTACTTTGCATGGTGGAAAGCGTGCATTGCCATGCAAGTGGATGTACAAGTTGAAGAGCACCCCTGAACACCCCAAGCCTGCCTATAAGGCTAGATTGGTTGCTAAGGGAATTTAAATAGGAGCATGGTGTTGACTTTGAGGAATTCCTTTCTCCTATAGTCAAGATGACTACCCTATACGCAAGGTACTAGCATTGGTTACTCAGTTAGATATGGACCTTTATTAGATGGATGTTAAGGCAACTTTCTTACATGGGGACTTGCATGAGGAGATTTATATACATTAGGCTAAGGGTAGGGAACACCAAGTGTGTAGATAGAGAAAGAGCCTTTATGGCCTCAAGTAGACACCTAGGGAATGGTACCACAAGTTTGATGCTTTCATTCATTCATAGGGCTATACACGTAGTGATATAGATTCGTGTTTATACAGGAAGAAGGCTTGTGATGGCAACCTTTTGATTTTGGCACTCTATGTGGATGACATGTTGATTGTTGGGAGAGCTCTTGATGAGCTGAATGCTCTAAAAAGTCAGTTTAAGAAAAGCATTGAGGTGAAAGACTTAGGATAGGCCTCACATATTCTTGGGATGTGCATTACGCATGGCCGTCTCTCAAGGGCTTCTTTACTTGTCACAAAAGGAGTATATCTAGAAGGTCCTTGAGCAGTTTAATATTCAAGATCTTAAGCCTATTGGCTATCCTTTTTGCATTTTCATGTGAAGGTGAGCCAAGTCAATTGTCCACAATTTGATGAGTAGAAGGCCAAGATGGCCAAGATCCCTTATGCATCCACAATGGGTAGTTTGATGTATGACATGATAGTCACTCATCCTGACATAGCTTTTGCAATGGGAGTTGTGGCACGCTATATGGCTACACCTGGCATGTGGCATTGAGATGCCATTAAGGGTATCATGAGGTACCTAAAGGGCACAACAGATATGTGCATATGTGTGGTGGCTAGGATACATGAGTCATGAGGTACACTGACTTTGATTATGCAGGACATACAGACATTAGAAAATCCACCTCCAGCTATGTATTTACCTTTGTTAGGGGTGTTGTTTCTTGGATGTCCAGGGTGTAGAAATACATAGCACTTTCTACTACATAAAGGTCTAGTATGTTGCAGCCATTGAGGCTTTCAAGGAGGCTCTCTGGTTAGGCCATCTGGTGGCATACCTTGGTATGATTGATATGGTTCTTACATTGCATTCAGATTCTATGAGTGTCATCCAATTAGCCAAGAATCTGGTCTTCCATGTGAAGACAAAGCACATTGAGGTGCGGTACCACTTTATTAGAGAGGTCATTGAGGAAAAGTCTGTTGACCCTTGTCAAGATCTCAATTGACCAAAATCCTACAGATCTACTCATGAAAAGTCTCTTAGCAAAGCATTTTGCCTTCCTTAGGAAGTTGACGGGCATCGGATGAGATGACCTCCATTCCTCATCCTATTATACTCTATGTACACATTGTACTTTGTCACTTTGTTTCTTATTGCCTCTTCTGTGATGCCCATTTGAGCCTTAATATTTAAACAAACAAAATCAAATCGGAAGATAATTCTTTTTTGAGTACCAAAAAGCCAATATACAATTGTTTAGTAGTAATAGAATGTTGCAAAATGCTCAATCCTAAACAACATTAGATGTAAATGATATATTGCTTCACAAATATGGAGGATATAGAGCTATCCCTAGCATTGACGATGGCTTACACTAGTAAATATGCATATGCAATTTAATGCATCACCATTTATTCATCATTGTATATCTCATCGATCCTTAATCGGAAACAAATGGAGCATGTAACTCATTTTACTTCAATAGTAGGCTATTGTGCTATTAACATATTTTTTTGTCTTGTTTTACTTAGTCCATTATGACAAATCATGAGTTTGTAAACATAGAATTTGTTTTTGTTCACATATATATGATAGCTTGAGTACCCCTCTTTTGCGATTCAATACTTTGGAAGACTAGATTCTTAGCAACTTTCTACAAGTACAAAATAGGTTGTTAAAATCAAATTTTCATATTAGATTTTATGTTGATTAAGATTCACTTGAGCCAACATAGTGACATGCTTATTCTTATTAATACATCTCATGAGACCCCTTTTTTTAAATTATGTTTATTTGTTTTAGACGTCTCATTAGCAAGCTATACACATCCACCAACTTCAACTTTTTCCCTCATTTTTCCAAGGAATTAGGATTGGTGAGCTTATTGTGAAGTTGATTTGTACCCATGTAAATATTAAAGACTACTTATTTTGGACATGCATGTGCTTTAGCACTAAAGTACTATGCACAAATTAATTGGTCGGATGTAAATGTCACACAATAGTGTACAATACCTTTTCTCCCATGTGAGCAAATCAAGTTGAAAGTTAGGCTTTTAAAACCTAACTTGAGTGCTTCACAAGTTTAATATTTAGCCATATCAAATCAAGATGCAATAAATATCCCACAAAAAGACAATGGAGTTGGATATTATCATGTTGATATATCCATGTCTTGCCAAAATATAAGCAAGATCATCATAATTAGTGTTCAAAGTGTCTTGCTAAAGTCTTATGGAAATTAAAGTAGTCAAAACGTTTGTACCATATCTTGCCAAAAAATAAGAAATACTATACTAACTTAAGATTTAACCAATCTTGCTAAAGTCTCATGGACGCTAAAATAGTCAATGAAAGAGCTGTGTTTTTAAGTGGAATGCCTCATTATTATTGACAACATTAACACTTTGAATGATGCTTTGCTCATTTAAATAGCATGATTTCTAGCAAAAGAGTTGTAGGTGCCAATAATAAAAACAATGTATGCCAAAGTCTATAGCTACATTATTTGATAGTATAATCATTTGATAACAACATGTTTGTAGTTTACAATCAAAAGCACAAGTTTATTATTCTATAACACTTGAAGTCAAACATTTAAGCGTAAGTCAATGATTCCCATGGGTCAAATGTCCATTTGGAAGATTAAAAGACCAATAAATGAAGCAAATTACCTTTACCTTCTACTTGATAATTTAGTATAAATAAAATTTCTCCACATCTACCATTCAATTGTTTTTTGCAGCCTAGCATGCAAGTATACAAAACTAAGCATTTAGCTCTAAATCTTTTTCGAACTTGCATTAGTTCCATGGTCTATTACACACATGAGAGAAAAGATAAAATGTCATTAGATGCATTTCTAAGTGTTAAGATTTGCGTTTGTACTAGAAATCATGTTAAAAGTCTGTGAAATCTTGCAATATCCATTGAATTATCTATTCTTTTTTATTGTCAAATAAGTGTTCTTATAGCATGTATTTATGGGATAACAAGTTCAAGCAACATAAATTATTTTGCTTAGGATCAATTCCCTAAAAGAGAAGTACCTAAAATCAAAGGATTTCTATATTCATTTTGAGGTTTTGTTTTTCTTTTTCATGGCAAACCCCTTGGGGACTACAAGTTGAACAATGATTTGAGGAAACTTATCATGGCAAAGCCACGTTGTAAGATCATCACTTTGTTGGTTGTGGTGTCTGTTGGCTCTAGTTGGTTCTCAAATGAACATGCCTAGATTTTTGGAAGGATTGTTGGAAACAAATGAAAATTGGTAAACAAAGTTCCAAACTTTGTAAATATCTCCAATGAGGACATGTTGTAGTATGAGTGTCCCATGTGGGGAGGTCAAGGTCTTGCTAAAGCTTTCTAGAATGTTATATACATTCCTTTGAGATCCACAAGCATTTCAAAGATAGAGAAGAAGGTGCGCATTCTTTGGAACCAAAGACATAACCAATTGGAAACCCTTAAATTCTTCAATGCGAATGGAACCCCGATGGTTAGAAGGGTACATTTTGATCCCTTTTTAGATGCCTAATATCTATGTAGGGTGATGGGCAATTTTACAAGAGATTCTCCCCTAAGGTGCATGTAGAGGGGATGTCTATATCTGTATACGATGATGGGCCATCTTACAACAGATTGTCCTATACAAGGTGCATGCAGAGGAGGAGAAGAGCACCTCTTCAAATGATTCAAAATCAAATGGGTTTGCTAGCAAAACACGCAAAACAAAGAAGGATATGTATCAGAGTGGATCTAAGGGTCAAGGCAAGGAGGTCTCAAAGATGGATTGTCAAGCTTTATAATACTTGGAGATGCTAAGGGAAGAGTGAGAGGTGTAGCCTTACTCTTTATGGGGATAAATTAGAACATGTTGTGCTATGAATAAATGATTGTTTTGGGACTATTGCCATGTAAATTAGGTGCTAGGAGATGAGGCTATTAGCATGATATTAAAATTTACTCCTCATCTTCTTATGCTAGAAATTGTGAGATGTTGGAAGGATATCTTGGGGGATTGAAATATGATAGATAGCAATAAAGGAATTTCTCATGGAGGAGGATGCATGCATTAGGATGGGAGAGTGGATTGGGATAGTGTAGTGAGATGACAAAGCATGTGTTTGTTGATATTACACTTGGCATTGGAGGAGCCCATACATGTGGTTTCTCTTGGCACAATGAGAATCATAATATTACTACTAGAAACACATATGTAGGGAGTAGTAGTGACTTTGAGACCTACTTGGTTTCCACTCTACGTATGATCCCCTACATCATGGTGACCCCTCATATGTGCGGCATCATGAGTGTGTAGTCTTGGGATGTACCTATGTTGTACTATTTCTTTCATTGAATAATACATGAGTATAGCTTGCTCTCACATATTGTGTTACCTTTTTGTATCGTGTTGAGTGAGTGATTGAGTGTAGGTGCATTACACTCGGTATCAAAGTAACTCTTGCTCGAAGGAGTGCTCAGAGAAGTAGGAGAAAAGATCCATTGCCCTGAAATCATGTCATGATGACCTGCATCATGTCGCCCCACATTGCGTTGACCCCCATTGCGGCATCGCTTGACAATAGAATAAAATTTGAAGTGGAGCAAGTTTATAGGGAGTGGGTGACATGGCAAATAGGAGGAAGATAAGAGACACAAACTACAAGAAGAGATGGATAGATTGGCATATAGGTTAGTTAGGGAGGAAACATCTAGGAGAGCTTAGGATACAAAGAAAGACAAGGAGAAGGAAGTTGAGGTAGGAAGCAAGAAGAAGGACAAGAAGAGAGAAAAGAGGCAAAACAATAAGGAGGAACACGAAAGTGAGAGTTCACAATATGACTATGGCAAGTTCAAGATGCCCCAACCCACCGAGAGAGAGAGAGAGAGAGAGAGAGAGAGGTTGATTTTGAAGAAATGGATTGCAAAGGTAGATAGATACTTGAAGTATGCTAGAATCACTGGAAGACAAGAAGGGAGAAGTGGTAGCTATCTACCTAGAGAAGGATGCTGCTAGTCAGTATCTATTGGAATAGGTGCAAGGACACACTGTCTTTTCATGGGAAGAAGTTCAACAGGAAATTATAGACTGCTTCATCCTGAAGATGGAAAAATTCAAAGTTAGAGATGGGTGGAAAAATCTCAAGCAAGCATAAGGAAATATGAATGAGTATATTAACAAGTCTAGGCAGTTGATGCTACAACTACCCAACATGGACATAGACACAAAGCTACATGGATTTCTATTTAGCATGCAAGAGTGGGCCGAGAGAGATGTTGAAAGACAAGAATCAACTAGTTTGGTAGAGGCCATGAGGATGGCTGAGAGATTAGTAAACTTAGAAGGAAGGGAGACAACCCAAGAAAGTCAAGCTAGATTCGACACCAACCTTACCACCAACTCTTGGACCTTAAGACCCAACCCCTCACGAAGCCCCATGTTAACCCCAGTTTGAGACAGAGAAAAAGAAGTCCAAGAAAACTCCAAATGCAGACATAGTGGAAGTAGGAAGGGAAATGGCCAAAAACGCAAGGGTGGCCTCAAAAGCTAAGTCAAAGGCAAAGGCACATTTTTTAAACGCATAGCGCCCCTAAAACTCTTGTAAAAGACTGCCAGGCTCCCTCTGGTGCAAATTGTAAAAGGTCGAAGGGCATAGGTAAAGAGAAAGGACAACTAGAAGGGAATGGGAAAAGAGGACCTTGCCACAATGGCCGGTCATCTAAAAAAGGGGATGGGTGCCCAAAGGGATAAGGGCTTTGTATATAAACACAAAAAGTGAAGAAGAGATTCTTTGGTGTGTGGCTAAAGTGTACTCTTCTTCTTCTCTTCTTCTCTCCTTCTTGCTTGTTGTGTGTGCTTGACAGAGGGAGTATGAGAGTGTGGGGGAGTGAATGAGTGAGGGTGTGAGGGTGAGGGATTTTGAAGAGGAATCTCTCCATTGTCTCCTCTCGTCTTCTTCTCTTCTCTTCTCTTTTTGTCTCTTGTGTGGCTATGGAGGATGGAGCTTGGAGGTGGAGGCATGAGGATGCTTGAGCTTGCATCAAGAATTGCAGAGCTACTCGCTTGCTTGAGGGAGGAGGCTACTCATTTGGACATCAAGGTAGGCTCATCACGCCTCGGTAGGATCAAATGCACATTGACTAGGTGAGAGATAGCCATTTGTGCTCGCTTGAAAATGCTTGAAACAATAAGCGGTTCTTGGGTCTTGGCAGTTAAGCATGAACATGCTCTACACCCCATCTCTGATATTCAAGGTCAAATCTCTAGAATAACCCCTCCATGTTGCGGTTAGCCTTGGTACCAAGAGAGCAGTTGGACGGTGGGAAAACAACCACTACATACCAATGCCTACTGCATCTTATGGATTTGCAGGATCAAATACATCATGGTGGAGACCCCAAGCTACAACCACATGGGTTAGATGTTTCAAGTGTGCGGGGGACCCGACTACTAAAATAGATCCCCCATGGAAGACATAGCCTCAACAAGTGGGTCTAGGGTAACAATCACAAGTGCTTGTGAAGGAGAGGAGCCACAACCCTTGTGCATCTAGGAAACCCCCAATGGAAGTGAAGAGAGCCTAGACCATCCAAGAGAGGGGGGATAGTTAGTGCACCACCCCAATGCATGGTGGCTCAAGTAGTAACATCAATATAGCACTTATAAGGGAAGAGTGAGTGAAGGAGATCAAGCAATCATTGTAGATACTTGAGCTTCTCACAATTTTATCACACCAGATTTCCAGCAAAACATGGATTCAATTTGTCTAAGGCCCCAAAAGGATTAACAATGACCTTTGCACAAGGAGAAGCAAAGGAAGTGAGCTACTCACAATTTTATCACACCAGATTGCCAGCAAAACATGGACTCAAATTGCCTAAGGCCCCAAAAGGATTAACAATGACCTTTGCACAAGGAGAAGCAAAGGAAGTGAGGCAAGTCTTTGCAATACAAAGTGGGTAAATGGAAGGCTAAGCTCAACTTTCTAGTAACACCTATGGAAAACTTTGAGTTCATTTTGGGCCCAGAGTTCTATGATAAGTATGTCATTGCAATGTTTGGAAAACAAGTTAATGAAATGCTATCAGATATGCAAGGAGAGGGCATAAGAGTACCATGTGAAAGGATGCAACTCCTAGGCAAGATGTCAATCAAAGTACAAATGAAGGAGAGCATGCTTGGAGTCTTGTGCCAAGCTACAAAAGTCAGCACCTAGTAAAATAGGAGCATCGATCCAAGCAACACCTCAGCAAGTTACAAATATTAGACCCCGCATCATTACTTGTAGTGCCTAACAAGTGAAGAAATCAGTGAAGCAAGGAGACACGGTGTATTTATGCATGATCCGACCTGTAGAGCAAGAGGTTACCAAGAAGCCCAAACCACAAGTTGGCAACAAAGAAGTGGAAGCGATACTTGAGAAGTATGTAGATGTGATGCAAGTAGAACTACCCAAAGGCCTACCTCCAAAAAGAGAGGTAGACCACAAGATTGAGGGGCAGTCCCACCAGCTAGAACTCCATATTGCATGAATCACATTGAACTCATGGAGTTAAAGAAGCAATTACATGAATTGGAAGAGTAAGGAGTCCCCCTTCGATGCCCTAGTGTTGTTTGTCAAGAAGAAGGATGGAGGCTTCGATTATGCGTAGACTATAAGGCTCTTAACAAGATCAATCAAAGACAAAATATCCCATGCCCTTAGTTGAAGACCTATTAGATAGAATCCATGGAGCCAAATACTTTATCCACATAGATCTTAGGTCAGGATACCACTAAATCTGCCTAGATGAAGAAGATATTTCCAAAATAACTTTTCATACCTAATATGAGAGCTTCGAGTAGATGGTCCTAAGGTTTGGACTCAGCAATGGGATGGGTAACTTTTGTGGCTTAATGGATGGAGTATTGTAGCCAAAGACAAGTGTATTTATCATTATCTACATAGATGATCTCCTAGCATATAGCAAAACCTTAGAGGAACATAAGAAACACCTAAGATTAGTCTTTGAGAAGTTGAGACAATACAAACTATATGCCAAACCTGAAAATTGCGAGTTTGCAATGAAGGAGTTAGAATTCCTGGGGTTCATCGTAGGCAAGGAAGGTATCAAAGTAGACCCTAATAAAGTAGTTGTAATGAAGAAGTTGCCAGTACTAAAGATCGTTAGAGAAGTTCGGGAATTCCTAGGGTTCACAATGTTTTGTAGAATATTCGTCAAGGATTGCATTATTGTAACTGCCCCACTATCCCACCTAACTAAAGGAGATGGAAATTTCACATGGGGGAGTGAGCAACAAGCCGCTTTTGAGCTAATGAAAGAATGTATGAGTCAGACCCTTGTACTCAAAATGCTACACTTTACCAAACCCTTCAAAATCTCCATAGATACATCGGATTATGGCATTGGGGGGATGTTGATACAAGAGGGGCACCTTGTAGCTTATGAATCCAAGAAGTTCATAGATACAAAGACTAGATGGAGCACATATGAGAAGGAAATGCTAGCATTAATTCACAACCGTAGAAAATGAAAGCACTATGTACAAGACAAACACACAATTGCATTCACAAACAACATATCACTCAAATACTTCCAGTCCCAACCCAAGTTGTCTGCCAAACGAGCTAGATGTCTCGACTTCTTGCCAGAGTTTGACTTGGACATAAAACACAAGCAAAGGTCAATGAGCAAAATAGCAGATGCACTAAGTTACAAGGACAATTTGAAGGTAGTGAGCATGGCCAATAAAAACTTCCTTGAGTTAGTGAAAGAGGCTTTAGAACATGACTAAGAAATTCACAAGATCATAGAAGAAATGATAGTTGAAAGGACACCTCATGGCATGTATACCCTAGAGGAGGGAATTTTATTCGTAGGCAAGAGATTGTACATTCCCACAAATAGTATGGAGTTGAAGAAAATCATACTCCATGAAGTGCATGATGGGAAGTTAGGGGGACATAAGGACCAAAGTAAGACACTCGAGACCCTCTAGAAACAATTCTTTTGGCCAAACATGAAGGAGGAGGTCATAGACTATGCCAAGACTTGTTCCACTTGCCAAACAGTGAAAGCACAATGGTCCAAGCAAGTAGGTTTACTTCAACCAATGCTGGTAACTAGCTAGCCATGGAACGTCATTAGCATGGATCTTATTGTGAAACTCCTCGAAGCCCATGGCTATACCATCATCTTTGTAGTGGTTAACTAGTTTTCCAAACAAGCCAACTTTATACCTACCAAGCCACCGTTGAATGCCAAGGAGGTAGCTCACCTCTTCTTCACGCATTTCTTCAAGTTACATGGGCTACCATTAGCCATTGTATCAAATCAAAATGGCCACCTCATGAGTGACATGTGGAAGGAACACTTTAAGACTCTAGAAACACAATTGAGATTCTCATCATCCTTCCACCCCCAAACACATGGGCAAACAGAGACGTGAACCAAGGCATTGAAGATTGTCTCAGAAGCTATGCCAGGGTGGACCAAAAAGATTGGGCCTTATATCTTGATGTGCTTCAGTTCCACTACAATAGATAAATTGATTCAGCAACAACAGGTTACACACCCTGTTAGTTAGCCATAGGGAAAGAAGTCATAATAACCTTAGCCTTAGCCTCAAGAGTTGCCAAAGTTGAAGATTAGGATGCAAAAGACTTCTTGAAGAAATGGAGAGAAAGGAATGTAGTAGCTAAGCAGAGTTCGGAAAAGAGCAAAATCACCATGATCGAATAGGCCAACAAGAAATGCAAGGCATTCCTCTTCATCGAAGGATACATGGTTCTTGTCAACTCCATGTTGGGGTAAAAAGCCTCTGGGCCTACCCATGTATACTGTGACCACCCATTCTTTATTCATATATAATATGATAGTGCAATAAGGCTGTCAGTTCACTTGGACAGCATCTACATTGTGTGTGCTCTTCTCCTTCTCCACTGCCATTGCATCCCCTTCAACTGGTATCAGAGCGGGTCTTCAAGAGCTTATCCCGGCCTTCCACACGAGGTATGAGATCTTCATTCTCACTCAGTTTTCAGCTCAACAGGGTTGTCACAGGTTGTGGGCACCAATAGCTCACAGCACTTGGAGCTTCCTTCACCTAGATCTTGCTTCCAGCCTATCAAGGCTTGCTGAGGCTTGGTATAGGCCTTCTTTGGTCCCCATTTGTGTCCCCTTCGGGCCCCATTGTTGACACCTGGGACAGCAGACCCCCCCCAGCCAGCTCATGTTATTTTTGCACTTGTTTCAAAATCTGGCCCAAAAATCACTCTTTTTGTCATATCTCGAGCATTCGGAACCTGATTCAGGCAAGGTAAGACTCTAAGTTGGGGTTTTGGCACACTCCAGACGCGATGGTATGTTGGATTTGCCAAATTATGAGGAAAAAATATTCTGCAACAGATTTCAGGTCTGAGATAGCATGTATTTGTATGCCTGTGGCTTATGTGATGCTTTTACTGATGTCTATTGATACCAGATCACTTGTGGATGTTATGCCTCTTTTGTGAGATGCATTTGGAGCTGATTTAGCTCGGCCATTGACTATTTTGAACAATCCCAGAACTGTCCAAAATAGGACAGCCACCTATTACTTCAATTTCATGCTTACAGGTCTTGGCATTTGATGCCCGATTATGCCCAGTTGGTGCCTATACATACGGGAATGTATGCCTATGGATTTGAGCTTGGATTGGGCACTGATTTGCTCAGTTTTTAGAGGTTATATGCTGTTGGAAACTTCAGGGCTAAAGCTATTTATGCTATATTTGGGTTATGCCTATTGGTTACGGGGTGCTCCAGGCTACTCGGCATGATGTCATGATGTATTTGGACTATGCCACATGCCTTGTTTATGCTTCGGAATGATTTTGAGCTGAAATTAGAGTTCTATTTGGGTTTGACTGTCACTTCTTTGCAGCTGGCATTTCATCTATGACATGGTTTATGCCTAGGCTACCCAGTACGGGTTATGATGTCTTGGTGAATGCTTTATGCTTTGGCTGTGGATGGCAGTTGTTTGAGCTTGTCTCGACATTCATTTGAGTATTCCCTTGAGCAGCTGGACATTGACTTGGCTTTTTCCATTACGACCTTGGATGCTATATGGGATTTGATGCTCCGATTATGGATCTTGGCTATTACTTGGATGCACTTATAGGTATTTAGCAGTGAACTGCTCCCTTGTTTTGGCAGTTGCCTATTGAGCTGTGATTGCTCGTTTGCATTTGATATGTGGGATACTTACTGATCAGTGGACTTGGATAGTGCTTGGGATTTATAGTTATGGCTTTCTTGCTCCTCTGTTGTGTAGCTTCTATGCTAGTTGGGCTCCTGTTGCCCGTCCATGTTAGAGAGCAGATGCTATGTGTGCTTACCCATCTATGCACATGGTCTCCTATTGTATACCTTACAGAGCCACTTATTTGGATGTTGTTGTATAGATGTTTGGGCTTCACCTGGAGCTTGACTCTTGCAGGATGCTTTGCCACTTGTCGGTCTTTACTTGACTTGGATGTTCCTTGGTGGCATGATGTATTGCAAACTATGCATATGCATATGGTTATGGGTTGATTTCATGGCTTAATATCATATGCTCTTATGACAGATGTCTTATGCTTTACTGTACTGTGGTTGGTTATGTCATGCAGTTGGCTACGACTCTTCTTCATGTGGGAGCTTTTGCATCCTTGATTGATGCCTTTATGTCCTCCCATCCATTGAGGTTTCATGAGCATTTGTAGCATGCTTCTACCACTAATGTACTAGCAGATGATTGTCTTTATTAGCAGGTTCCCTATGTTGGGACAGCCATCGACTGCTTGAGCTCCGTGGATGCTATGGATAGCCCTATTCATGATGACTTGGATTCCTTGTCATCTTTTACAGGTTTTTCTACTTCAGATGTTGTTTGCTTCCATTGTGGGAAGCTTGGGCATGTTCAAAGAAAATGCTTTAGACGGATTAGAGAGCAGTAGAGACAGAGACGGACTTGACATGAGCATAGGGTCAGCGATGCAGCACGTATTACCACTCTTTCTAGTGGTGAGATACATGCAGTTACCCATGATGATGCAGTTGAGCATGTCCTCCTGTCATCTAATTTTCCTATAGCTTACTTGCTCAATGATTAGGCCCATGCCTTTGATTGGCTTTTCGACTCTATGGCATCTTGTCATGTTACCCCTCATAGAGCATGGTTCTCTTCTTACATGGAGGTTGATGGATGTATTGATCTGGGCCTTGAGCAGACTTATGCTATTGTTGGTATAGGGAACATACACCTAGCTTTGCCTAATGGGACTTCTCTTATGCTCAGGGATGTTCTACATGTTCCCATGCTCAGTAAGAGCCTGATTTCTGTCAGTCAGTTGCATGATGCAGGTTACTCTGTTTCTCTTCAGGATAGGTCATGGCAGATCTGTCATGGTTGCTTGGTTTTGGCCAGAGGTTCTCGAGTTGGTTCTCATTACCCAGTGCATGTCTCTCATGTGGGAGATTCTATGGTTGCAGTTATCCGGGTACCACATGCATTGTTATGGCATTATCGCATAGGCCATATGCACCGCAGAGAGATCGAGATCTTGTCTCGTTCAGACTCATTGCTGCCTCCTATGCCACTTATAGATCTTGATGCTTGCCTTGATTGTACTCTTAGTCCTTGCAGAGCCCCCTTGGCTTATGGTGATCGTATGAGGCATGCTCCTCTAGATCTTGTCGATTGTGCAGTATATGGACCTATGCCTTCCTAGTCACTTGGTGGAGCATCGTACTTTGTGACCTTTGTTGATCATGCTACCCATTGTGTTTGGGCTTTTCCCTTGGTGCAGATTGATGATGCTGCAGTTATGCTTGACAGGTTTATGGATTCAGCTGGTAGCAGGCCTAGGTGCTTACATATGGATTATGAGAGTCATGCTCTCTCTCCCAGCTTTCGGACATCTTGTCAGCAGTATGGCATTGATTTCTTGTGCCCACGGTGTTATGGGATTGCTCATGGCATGTGTATGACCTTACAGGCAAAGGTTGCTTCTATGCTTACCACAGTTGGGTTGTCTTATGGATTTTGGGCTGAGGCCCTTATGACAACAGTCTATTTGGTTAACAGGACGTCGTCCTTGACCTTGGATGGTATTACACCCCATGACGCATGGAGTGGCATGCAACCCTCCTATGATTACTTGAGGATGTTTGGCTGCCAAGCATCTGTATGTATGCCACATGAGCCTATGTCACGTAGATGTATCCTCCTTGGTTATAGAGATGGTGACTTTAAGGCCTACAGATTATGGGATTTGGATACCCAGCAGGTCATACGCAGCCGTCATGCTGTCTTCTATGAGACGCAGACACCTCTTAGCCCTCTTGATGAGCGTTCAGTATGCTTTATGGCTGATTTTACAGCAGTTGCAGTGCCATTGCAGCAACCTGTTTATGCTGAAAATGAGGCAGTTATTGGCCCAGCTGATGATGTAGCTATGCATAACAGTCAGGGTTAGGATGTTGGTGGTCAGTTGCTAGACCCCTTGTAAGCGCATGAGAGTCGTTTTCTTGTACTTTTGCAGGCTAGACAGCCAGCCATATGTCAGTCTTCTGCTTCGGTGAGCCCACATGTAGTCTTGAGACCCCGTTGGACGAGTTCATATAAGATAGCGGAGAGCAGTCAAACTCTCCAGAATGCTTCTCATGAAGCAAGCCCACATGTAGTCTTGAGACCCTGTCTATACTGTGACCACCCATTCTTTATTCATATATAATAGGATAGTGCAATAAGGCTGTCAGTTCAGTTGGACAGCACCTACATTGTGTGTGCTCTTCTCTCCTGCATCTTCCTCTTCTCCTTCTCCGCTGCCATTGCATCCCCTTCACTCCAAGCATATCTCTTTTAAAGAATATGAGTCCCAAGTTCAACCATCACTACTACGGACCCTACTTCATCACCTAGGTCCTGAATGAGGTCACATACAAGTTAGACTTCCCAATAAGGATTTGTGTCCACAATGAATTCCATGCACCTTCTACACAAGTTGTAGCTTGACACCCAATAGGGGAAATATGTTCCATGGCTTCATTCCAATGGCCCCTTTAAAGTAGAAGCAATCCTTCAGTGTTAGGAACACAAAGGTTACCCTAAGTATCTCATCAAGTGGAAAGGGTTCCCTCTCAAAGAAGCGACTTGGATTTTGGAAGCGGAAGCACACGAACATGATAACAAGGCCTTCGCTACCTACCTCAAGGAGAATCCCAACGATACTTCTAGTGTACCTTGAGTCATCACTTAACTTACCATAGGACTTGCATAGACTCCACTCCTCAAATGTAATTGAGAAGAAAAATAAAAAGAAAATCGAGTCTAGATGGGTAGACACTAGCCAGCTTGATAAGAGAAGCTGTGTTAAGACCCCAAAGTTATAGTGCGACAAACATTGACCGGCTTGATAAAAAAGGTTGCGTTAAGACCTTGCTAATGCATCAAGTCCTAGACTAGTGGATATTGATTAGCTTGTTAGAAGGAGCTATTTTAAGACCCCGAAATGAGTCAATAAGCACTATCCTTAGATTGCTGGATAGCAATCCGTTATGTGGGGGTTAGTGTAAGGGGTTTGTAGCTATACCATGACGTTGCTACCAGAAACACGTATATAGGGAGTAGTAGTGATTTCTGAGCCTTGCTTGGTTTCCACTCTATGTGCAATACCCTATACCCCAGTGGTGAACCCTCACATGTGTGGCATCACAAGGGTGTAGTCTTGGGATGTACCCATGTTGTACCATTTCTTTCATTGAATAATACAAGAGTGTACCTTGATCCCATATATCGTATTACCTTTCTGTGCCATGTGTTGAGTGAGTGATTGAGTGTAGGTGCATTACATGCACCTCGATTGGATTGATGTGGTTTTTTCTAGGGAAATAAAGCAATACAATTGGGCCTTTAAGTAGGCACAAAATTTATTGAGGTGTTAGTCCTCTCAATTAGAAGACTATACTGAGAATGTAGCTCGAATGTAGCTATTCATGGGAAGAGAGACACTTCTCTACGCATGTGCATATGGCTTTTAGTCTCAACTTATAGGGATGATTGCTTGCTGCTCTTGGCAAAACCTTGCTTGTGAAAGAAGATATATGAGAAAGATTTGCATAGTTAGGATGATTGCTAGGCTACCAATAGCATTTACCTTCTATCAACGCAATAGGTAATCACTAGATTTGAGCTTCCAAGAAGGAATGGCCCTAGATTGAGTTAGTCTTTCCTCATATCAAAGATAGTAGGCCTATTTCCTTCATTAAGAATACCAACAATCTAACCAAGTATTAGATCAAATGTAAGAAAAAGGCTTGGATGCACTAAGACCATCAAGACAAGAAGGATGGATGCCTATTTAAGGAAAATAAATGTTGGAGAAATAAGTTTCCATATAGGAATTAGAAATCCTAGGAGGATTGGCTAGAAAGTTCTAGACTATGACCCCTTCAAGTCATTGTAATGTGATTCTATGAAGATTCATCATTAGATGCCTTTCCATTAAGGAAAAACTAGTCAACTTTATGAAGGTCTCCCCCCTCTATGAGGTATATGGGCACAAGGTTGAAAGTATTCTTTACTTGTTTGAGACTACATGGAAACTAAGAGACTATGGAACATTTCCGGGGA
The DNA here is from genome assembly GCF_053477565.2 of Lygodium microphyllum. Taxonomy (NCBI): domain Eukaryota; kingdom Viridiplantae; phylum Streptophyta; class Polypodiopsida; order Schizaeales; family Lygodiaceae; genus Lygodium; species Lygodium microphyllum. Next base: position 17,194,636 of record NC_141153.1, on the reverse strand, counting down.
AATTAGGAGGGAGATATACCTACGTATGTTTCAATCCGTTGTGATATTATCATTACATATTGCATTTTTGTAACAATTGTTTGTTTTTACCCAAGAACATGTGTATTATCATATACATCTATCACAAAAGAGTCAAATGAAGCAAAAAACACAGACGGCCTACACACAAACAAGCTTGGATTGCATAAGATCAGTTGCATAACCTTCAAATGACTAGCAACATGATGTAGAATAGATTGATGATAAACATGCCGAGGGATTTAGTTGTGAACCTCTCGAATGGTATCGATGTACAGCCGCCATCTTCATATTGCTTCTCGAACCATCAAAGTATGCGGCCGCCTACTCTTCAGCATTCCGAGGCCTTCCATAGACAGATCATTGCCTCTACAACTACCGCAGGCAGAGATCATCACACAGTGATCATCAACCATGCATCTACAATAAAACGCGTCGCCTTCTTTGACTTGATGCTGCTTCATAGCTATCGGATTGGCTGAACCCGGAAGCCCATCATTCTCAGGGGCATGCGGGAGCTTCTCTCCATCTCAAGCTCCTCTGCAGACGGTGGAAGAGAACACTCCGGTTCACGTAAGTCCTTGCTGACGCTACTCTACGCAGAAGAAGAAGCTGAAGCTGCTGTAACTGTGACGGGCCATGGTGGGCTTATGCTGATCCTAACCTTGGCTATGGCGTCCTATATGCTCTCGCTGCTGCAGGGACTATCAAGCTAGACAGTCAAGCTGCACTTCGATATCCCCGGACCCCCCATTCTTCCTATCTTCCCGCCTACTCTCAACTTCCACCACCTTCTTTCCTTGCTCCACGTGAAATTCCTCATCGTTGCTGTTTTTCTTAAATGGCCTTTAGATAAGGCTATTGAAGCTCTAGTTCTCACACATTAATAACCTATAAGCAATAAGCAGATACATGCATTCAATCTCACATAAGACACATACCTAAAACGCATACTCATACATAGAAAACACACAGATATAGATATCCCCGTATATATAGAAACATTAAGTACATACATTCAAAAACCCAAATAAATATCTAAAAGGTCTCTCATTCGTGGGAACATACACACACACATACACGCGCGCACACACGCGCGCGCGCGTGCGCACGCGCACATACAAAAAGCAACCACTCATATACTAAATGAGATGCCTTACATGCACAAATAATAAACCACTACTATTAATACTCATGAATATATCTCACACGAGGTCATATAATATATGATATAATTCTGTACACATGCAGTATAACACTCCTTTTTTCTCGCCCCTTGTTGATGGGAAAAAGGCCTACTCTCACCACATATCCCTCTCACAGCTCTCATTGTATGTTGTTGAAAGAAGGTCCGATCCTTACACTAGGCCCACTCCTAGGGCACCTATGCTTATACAAACAATGGACAATGTGCTCTAGCATTCAATGTTTCAAAATATAAATGCAATAGAATTCATGGCATGAAAGTAAAACACCTGACGCTTACGCATTGAAAATATGCATATATTGAAAAGATCGTGTCCATATTGAGCTCTATCCCTAATGCATCCATGTAGACACAAGTTCTTTTATTACATTTTAGGGCCTTTACTCTGTGAATTCTCACCCCTCATTGAAATATAAAACTTCAATCTACCCCCACACTCTCAACAACTCTTGATGAAGTTGGAAATCACTTAAAGCCCTTCTTTCAACAAGTGTAGATCTTACAATACCACCAACCCCTAACTCTCTCAATCTAGGGTCCCTAATTAGTGACAAAGTTTCCTAGTGTGATGTGCAAAGAAGTGTGTGCTCAATGATGGTGTAAACTCTTGTGCACATGCAACTAGGGTTGCTAAGTATAGTCTTAACAGGCCTCCTATCGTATAGTGCAAGAAAAAGGTGCAGATTAGTGCATCGTTCCAATTGCATGAAAGTAGTTAATTATTGGTTGGAGTATAAGAAGCCCTAGTGTAGTGCTCAAATACAAGTGTAGTGGAGCACTTATTTCCCTTTAGCCTTAGTGATGTGAATTTATTTATGGTACTAGATAACTAATCTCATCCTTGTGTTGCTTGGCACTTTGCCTCCTACTCCTTTTTCATTTGTATGAACACTCAATCTTGACACAAAGAGGTAATGTACATTAGGAAATTCAAAGCAAAGGAAGCGTTTGAACTCCTTGTATACTAGCTCGAGTCTTATTGATTATCATGGCAAAAGAGGAACAACCACATATATATACAAGGTCCCATAACCTAGTTGCCTAATGCAAACTAGGGGTTTTTAAAGGTTTTACAAACATGCATTGCATATTTAGCCCACCCCTAGCATGCAAGCATTCATGTGCTGCATTTATCTATATATGAACATGCATTGTCTATCAAAAGTCTCTTTCTAGATCTTTAAATCTTCTTGATTGTTCAAATATTCACCTTCCAAAAGATATGATCTCTTTAGTGGAATGTTGTAACTCATTTTCATCATCATCATATAAGTCTACCTCTCTCAAAACAATCATGTCTCCTATCATTTCCATGTTATCTAGCAATTCCCCTTCTCTTTCCTCAACATCTTCCAAAGATAATTGATTCCTTTCTTCTCAAAAATGAATAGTGATAGTTCATTCATTTATACTTCTCTAACCTCCTCTCCCCTTTCTTTCCTCAAGTTGTTAAGTTTCTTATCTTGTTTAAGCTTCTCTTAGCTTTTCTTTTGTAAAACCTTGAATTCTCTCTAGTGCCTTTTTTACATTCTCTCTCATGGTCTCATCTATTTCAATTTTAGGTTCTTCTAAGTTCCAATCCCCATTATCTTCACTCAAACCAAACCTTGAAAATAAGTTTTTTTCCATTCTACCCTAGGGACTTCTAATGACTCATCATTCATATTTGTTTCCACTCTACTTTCATTGGCTAGATTAATATCAAACTCAACAACACATTCAACAAGATGTGCTAAACAATTCCCTCTCATTTCAATATTAGAACTATTATCAACAACTAATTGAGCCTCTCTAGGGCTCCTAACACCACCAAAATCACCCAACAGAGGTCTCTCTAGACTCCCATCACAACTCAAACCAATACTTTTTCACCCCTAGAACTTGACTTCAACGAGTCTCCCATCTCAACAACTCTCAATGTATATGCATTACTTGATGAGTACTTGCTTTAGCACTCTCATAGCATGCTTCCATATTTAAAATATTTTTCTCAAAATCATACTCATTGCAACCAACCTTACTAGATAACAACTTAATGTCTACAATCTCATCTTCAACTTCAGAGACTCCCAAGTCAAAAGTTTTGTCCTAAGGGTGTCTAGACCCTTCTTCTAATCTTTTCTGTACAACATCAACCTTAAGGTTTCTCTCATTGATAGCTCCAACCTCTAATTATTTGAGGTAAACTCCAAGCTCACATCCTCAAGGGTTGTACCTTGTGTAAGCCTGGTATATGACATGCATTCAAATGGTATTTAAAAAACCCAAATTTGTGCCATTATATATACCTCATTTGTAACTTTTGGAGGCAATAGTTATATCCCTTCAATAAATTTGAATTTTGAGGGGAGGTGCATTTTTATATCCCCTTATATCCTTAAAATGAAAACATGATCAATCAATCAAATTTGAATGTGACAAATTGTATTTTTGTGAGGAAAAAAGTAAAGTTATCAAAATAAACCATAGATACGATTAATATTATAGTACACTAGTAGAGAGCAATCACAAAGGCGCATAACCAAAATCCAATAATACCAACTCTTATGTCCTTAGTTGTGTATTGGAAAATGTCAAAAAAGGGGGTGGTGGCAAAAGTGTGAGAAGTTGTTGTAATAGATTGCATAGATATAAATAGGAAAGAGAAACACTACAAAGAACAAAAGAACAAAAGAACTTAAGATGAATATGCTCGAAAAATGGAATCCATATACTAATGCACAATACATTATAAAGTTACACACAATCTCATCCATGAGATGTACAACTCACTAACACCCTCTCTCAAACCATACATGATCGATATAATAAAATATATAACAATAATGACTCATCACTATATATACACTAATGACCATCACATAGGACCATGGATATCCAAGACATTAGATATATGTTCCTTCTCCCATTATTATTCCCCTAATTTTTGTTGTTATACCCCTAATGTCTTACTATTATGTCCCTAATGCTATGCAAGCTCTTTGGATATCTCTTCTTATCACACTGATAGCACTGTGCATTCTTCCTCTTTTTCATGGTACCCCTCTCTAAAGTTGTAAAGCTCAAGCATCAAGAGTAGTAGCCACAAATAGCATAAGCAACATGCGAACTTAAACCTATACACATGAAGGTTCTAGAAGAACACTCAAAGATGAATAGCTAATGTCACGAAACTTGTTATTAGTAGTAGAAATCAGATGAGCCATTGTGAGCTAGATGTAGAGAAGATGAAATTAAGGCAACTAATATAAGAGAGATACGTGTTTGCCAAGTTTTTAGCCCAAAGACACAAGTTCATGGGTTCACTTAGTTAAAGTCAGCATAAAGAGATGGGATCAAGAATCAGTAGAGTGTAGTGTGGAAACACAACAACTAGTTACATGTGAACCCTCTCTAACATAGAACATGGAAATAAAGGTCTATCCATCAAAATAAAGAAGATTCCACAACTACAAATGGAAAAAATGATAGCCTAATGTTAAAATTAATGGCAAAAGGGGAGAAACATGGCCTTAAAAAAACTAACAACGGGAAAGAAATTACTTAGGGCAATTGTCAAATCAAGTTACAACCAAAATGTAATCGATTTGTTGAGAGAAATATCCCCAAGTTCATATAATTATTAGGCAACTTGTAAACATGATGTTTGAGAAAGAAAATGTAGGTGTGCTATGTTTCAAACTATATCATGCAACACCCAAAGTGGTTGCTCAATCTAATAGGACATAAAAAACAATAAATGCAAGGTGCTGAGGACAAAATGAAGGGGGTTGACTATTATATGCAAGCTATATAAAGCAACAAACAAGTTGAATCACTAGATATGGATATCATCTAGCCTTGGGAAGTGGGATAGTAGTTGGTAGTAGGTATAAATTAGCATATGAGCAAGGTAAACTCAAACCTGCATAGAAAATAGCACCGAAATTTCTAAAATGGACATGAGAATATGCTATAATAGATTGCATAAACATAAATAGAATATGCATAAATCGATTGCATAAATACATAGATTTGCCAATGAGATGTATAATTTGTTAACAAGCTCTCTTAGATAATGGGTGATCCATACAATATAAGATATAGTCATAGTGACTTATCATAGTACATACAATAATGACCTTTAGATAGAACAATGGATACCCAAGTAGTGGGTGTGCAAGCCACCACCAAGGTGCCTTGGATAGACACAAAGATTGATGCGGACTCAAACCAGGACCTCAAAATAGAAAGCAATTAAAACAATTTCTCATGCTTATGAACAATAGCATATGTAACCATGGATTCACCATCATTGGCTACTTCACCAAAGTGTCACCTCATGTGACCTTCAACTAGGAGCTAAGCCCAATCTCTATCATGAAACATGTCTACATGAGCACGGAAGTCAATCCCAGCTCCAAGATATCAATCTACCTAACTTTATTCATGCATATGGGAAGCTGTACTCTGGGCCCATTGCACCTACATATGGATAAGGCTTAAATGCCCCAACTTCACCATCCTGCCACAATCTCTATCTTGTATTAGAGAGTCATGAGGGATGACCATACCAATAGGAATAGGAGGAGGAAGAGGACAAAGAAGAGACATATGCAACCTATTGGCTTGCTCACATGGCCGAAACTTCAAGATGATGATAATTTGTTGAAGGAGTTGATACCCATGTTCTTTGTGTGTTCCTTCTCCTACCATTATGCCCCTAATGTATTGCAAGATTTTTGAATCTCTTTTTGTCATGCTAATAGCACAATATGTTCTTCCTCTTCCCATGGCACCTATATTTGAAGTTGTAAGAGCTTGAGCATCACAATGGAGCAGTTAGAGATAGCATCCACAAGTGAACTTGAATTTGTGCACAACAAGTTTCTAGAACACTCCAAGATGAGTACTTAGTGTCATGAAGCTTGTCATGGGTTGTGGAACTTGGAGGAGCCATTGCGAGATAGGTGTAGAGAAGATGAAATAAGGCAAGGGATATAATAGAGATAAGTGTCTACCAAGACTTTAGCCCACAAACACAAGTTAAAGAGTTCATGCATTTCAACTAATCACAAAGAGATCGGATGAAGAATAAATAGGGCATAGTGTGAAAACATGATAATCGATTATGCACAACCACTCTCTAACACAAAAGAGAGGAAAAGATGTATCTACCCAAGAAAAGAATATTTGAGTTACAAACAGGAAACGTGTCAACCCAAAGTTTAAAGAACTAGCAAAATGAAAAAATGTAGCTTGAAAATAACTCATGATAGAAAAAAATTACCTAAGGGTAGTTGTAAAATTGGCACACAACCAACAAGTTTGACATTTTTTTATTTTGAAGCAGTAAAATGCAATCAATTTGCTCAAAGAACTCTCACCAAGATTAGATAATTATAGCTAGCTAGTAAGCATAGGGTATGATGAAGAAAATGTGGGTTCAGCAAGCCAGGTTTGAAACCAAGTGATATAGCTAGCTAACATATATCACTTGGTAAACTAGTAGACATATAGTGTTGAGCACAAAACATCAGGGGCTTGACTGTCAAATGCAAGTTGTATAATGGCACAAATTAATCGGATCAAAAGAGATGGATGACACCTAATCTTGGGAAGTGTGCTGATCATTTTGACCACATGTAAACACAAGCTAAGTTAGCATTTGAACAAGCTTAACTTAGACCTACGCAGAAAGAAGCACAAAAGACTCTAACGTGGATGTGAGAATTTGCTATAACAAACAACACAAACACAAATAGGAAAGAGAAACAAGACTCTAACGTGGATGTGAGAATTTGCTATAACAAACAACATAAACACAAATACGAAAGAGAAACATTGTTTTTCTTTTTAAAAGAAGAAGAATGTTCTTAAGAAGTGGAATCTATCTACCAATGCACAAGACACTAAAAAGCTTGGGCTCGGAGTCATTGGTAGTGGGCATAGTCTCCCTCTCTCCGCTAGGAAGCAACTAAGGTAAATGAGATGAATGTAGGTGGAGCAAAGAGCCTATCTATAAATAGGCAAAAAAAAAAACAAACTGAATGACTATTTGGGTAGCATGTAATTAGCCACATAAATACAAATTGAGCAATTGAGGAATTGGCACCTAGAATCAAGGTAGCCTATAACGTGTCTGATTGAGAAGCCCTCAATAGGAAGATTTAGTGGTCCATTGTGAGAGACTTTTCCTGAGCGATGCTACCTAGTACTCTTTAGGATAGCATGGGGTTTATTACATAGGCTCTCTCAAGTCCAATTTGTTGAGAATGTAAGCTCAATATGCATGTATGTGCATGTGAAAGCACTCTATGTGTTTAAAATTGTATGGTGCATGAATATGGATGAGAGATGTGGAATAAAGTGTACCACACATGGCACACATATAAAGTGTGGGTTCCATGGTATCACATGGGGACACATATGGAAAGTGTGAGGGATCATTGATGGAGCATCTCCTCCTTTATATATGCAACAAGTTTATGCAATCAAAGATAATAGAACATTTGAGTGTGCATATTGTGTGTCTTCTCTTTAGCCATGGAGTTCCTTGTCTATCCCAATCCTTCGTGATGATAATGTGTGTCAAAAGCATTTTGTCATGCACCATGATTAACCCCGCATTGGGATCATTAACACGGTATCAGAGCTAGGTTGGGTGATCACTGTGTTTTTAAGTTCTTTTATTAGATTCATGCTTACTATGTCTTACTCATCCTTGCTTAATGAAAAATCATGCACACTCATTATCATTAGGATTTCGTTGGTGGGAGTTGAAATCTTGTGAGGACTATGGAGATGCTATCATCATCAAGTGAAGGTGTTTGCAATGACATTACAAATGAAAGCTGGAAATGGAGTTTTTCAACACAAATATGTGAAACCATTGCCAACAAAGGAGTTGTGGATAGAAGCCAAAGGTATTTGGTCACTTTGCCTCTTTGGTTATTATTATTTAGCTTGGAAGAATGCTCAAATAAGAGTGAGAATAAGAGAAAGGTTGTTGCTTGTGGACACTATTATCCTATTGGTTCTTACTATTGAGCAAGGAGCACATGAAGGTGCATGCTTGCGGACATTGGAACAACATGCAATGTTGCACTAGTTATGTTCGAAGTTGGAGCAAGTCGATTAAGGAATGTCTCATGTGTATGCTCAAGGATGATCATGTGGAGTGGAAGAAAGAAGTGCTTTCATATACTTGGGACCTTGAAGGTTTTCAACATGGAGGTCTGAAGTTGTTATGTGTAAGCTCATGAATGTCATCACGTAATGTACAACGTGTAATGAACAGAAGGTTTACTCTAACAAAAGTGTGGCCATGGTGGCCATACTCTACGCCCTAGTTGCAAGAATGAACAAATCAACAACGATGTGGTGAACTCATTGTCTTACCTTCTCCCTGATGCCATAAAGTGAAAGCTCATTGGTAGCCCCATGATCTATGTAGTGGTACTTGATCCATCTTCTCTACTCCATAGATCCCAATCCAATCCACAAGCACTTGATCTATGAGAGGAAATGCGAAGAAGAAGAAGAAGAAGAAGAAGAGAAGCAACTTAACCTCTCCTCCAATCCACCTCTCACCCAAGAAGGTTAATAAGAGAAGAGCTTGTACAAGGAAGAAGCTTCACCTCTCAAGTCCCTCAATCTCACTCTCTCAGTCTCCCTCACTCTTAGGATAGAGCACAAGTAGATAGATTAAAAGCAAGAAGAAGAAGCATGCTCTCAAGTTTATACATCATAAGAAGGAGCTTAACCAATCACTTTCTAGCTTTTATACTTGGGGTTCTAAGTTTGTGCTTCCACTCAAGTTGGGGGTCCCTATCTCTCCTATCTAGTTCTTGGTTAATCTTTCTCAGTTTATGCACATACAACTAGATTGCACCAATCATTATCATAATGAATGAAAGCTAGTGCCCATACCCATGCCAAGTTGTGGATTTTTCTTTTCAATAGAAACTAGTATAACTTGCATAGGCGTTATGCCTAGCTCTCAAATCATACTACAATTAACAATCTGATTGTGAACATTAACAAAAAATTCTTGCATATCTTGTATCTTTTCCTTGATTTGCACTTCTCTTTGCTTTTGCCACCTTTGTCCACCTTCATCAGTTTGGCTCTACCATTTTGTTGCCTTTCCATTTTACAGTTAATATCTTGCAACCCTTAAGGCTTGTCTATTTTTCTTTGGTTCTCAATCTTATCTTTCATGTTCTAGACATTCAAGTTTGTCTCCTCAAATTCTTGACTTAGTATCCTTCTCTTTGCTCTTGCACTAGGTGCAATTGTCCTTTGGTTTCTTTTAATAAGCCTTTATTCTTGGCTTAGGATTTGATGTTTCTAAATTGATAACAATCATTTGGTCAATGAGATTTTTGAGAGGCTTGACCTTGAGGATTGAGACCATAACTAGAGTGGACTTAGAGGTTAAAGTTGTAGTGGTTGGATTGGGGCTCAAGCTCTACTCCCTAGGAGGACTAGAGATTAGGTTACCATTTTAGAAAAGTATACAACAAGATCAATCTTGAGCTCTAGCCTAGGCCTTAAATTTATAGGTGTATCTATGGTTTGGGCCTTCATGATGTAATAAAATGTTTCCTAGATCTCTTGATCTTGTTTTGGACAATCTTCTCATTGAATTATCAAGGTACTTTAATGTTTCTTTCAACACTTGGATTCCAAAACATGCATGAGTGATTTGTGCAAAATTAAGCTTTCTTTCCTTCCAATATCTATATGCACATGAGGAAGCACACCCGTAAAGTACCTCAATGTGAAAAGGTAGAGCTTGAGTGGAAGCATCCAAGTAGAAAATCAAGAGCAAGCTAAGAGCTATCATGGATGGAGTAAGAGTGCAAGAGAGAGACATTGCATTTGGGAACTTCAACAATGGCAATGTGTGGTTGGCCTTCTCTTATTCAATACTCATTGAAATAATAAAGCATAAAGTGACAATAATGGATGCCCGCCACCTATAGTATACAAGTGTGTGGGTATAACATGTCTAGTGAATACAAGGTAGCTAAGGCACAATCACTTTTACCCCCAACAACCTTTCACTCAAAGCTAAATGCACCTCGAGTGAGGAGTAAAAGAAAAAGACAAATATACAAATGTACATAAAATACAATAGAATGAGGAGCATACATCATCTCAACTTATTCCCATCATTGCATATCATCAACATAAAGCACCAAATAAATTAGACTACCATCACGTGCCTTGTGCCTTCTTCATGTATAACCATGGATCCATATCATTGCAAGAATACCCCTACGAATGCATAAAAATATCAAACTTACGGAACCATTCCCTAGATGCTTGCTTAAATCCATGAGACTCTTCTTCAATTTGCACACTAGGTGTTTCCTACCTTTCTCCACAAAACCCTTAGGCTACTACATATAAATCTCATCATGTAGGTCCCATGGTAAAAAGGCTATCTTAATGTCCATTTGATAAAGATTCAGATCCAACTGAGCAACCAAGGCCAAGGCCAAGTATAAGATATTCAGCTTGACTATAGATACTCCTACTTAAAACCCTTTGTAATCAATCTATCCTTATATGCTAGCTTAGGGCAATTAGGGGTACTCTTCAACTGGTACATTCACTTGCATGTGAATATACAGTTTTCATCAAGTAAGGAAACCAAATCCCATGTACTCTTCAACTTGTACATTCACTTGCATGTGGATATACATTTTCCATAAAGCAAGGAAACCAAGTCCCATGTACAATTTTTCTACAGTGAATCAAACTTATACTACATAGCCCTCTCCCAAGAATGAGGACCACCTCTACACATAACCTCCTCATAGGTAAGTGGCTTAGTAGAGTCTATCAGCATGATATAATAGAGGGCTCATAGTGATCATGAGGATGTGAAGCTATACTAGAGCATCTCAAAGCTAGCTATGGGGCCTATACAACACATCCTCTCTATCTAATACCATGATTCCACACAATAGGCAGATCTTGGGCCATTACATCATCGACTACATGCTATTTAGCTAGGGCTTGCTATATGATAATCAAAGGGTCCTCTTGAAAGACCAGTTTGCATAACTCAGCTACTTGTTTAGACTACTTATGTATCTTCTTCTCATAGAAAATCATATCATGGCTGCAGATAATCTTCTAAGCTTGCGAATCCCAAAGGTGATAGCCCATCTTACCTATATCTCCATATCCAAGAAAGATGCAATTGGTAGACTTCAAATCCAACTCATTGTGCTTATCTTTGGGAATATGGCAAAAAGCCTCTCACATCAAAGGGCCTGCAAATGAGCATATGACGGAGGTTACCCAAACCATACTTTGCAACCTGATAGCCAAGAGCCATGCATGGGGATCTATTAATGAGATGCATGAAAGTAGTAACTATCTTAGCCTAAAAGTACTAGGATAAGGATACTTGACTAAGTATACTGTGGACTCTTTTTTAAATAGTCATGTTCATACGCTGCTCTGAAATACCATATTGGGGTGGCATGTATGGAGTGGTCAATTAATGCTTAATGCCTTGCTCATATTGCAAAACTACTCAAATTCCTTAGAGATATATTCACCCCCATTGTTAAACTTTAGGCATTTTAGCCTATACCTAGGTTGGTTCTCAATAAGAGTAATAAAGCATTGAAAGGTAGCCATGACATCTAATTTCTACTTAATAGGATCGGCCCATGCCTTATGAGAATAATCATTAACAAATATCACAAAGTACTTTGTAGCACTCATGGATTGATAGGGCATGGGACCTCATATATCAAAATACATACGAGCCAAAGGCTAACCATATGTGTGTAGAAATAGACTTCTTATATGAGTTAAAAGTTTACCTACCATAGTGACAATGATCACATGAATCAAACTGTGAGTAATCAAGAGGTGGAAGATACTACAAACTAAGTCAAGACTTTTATTTATGTCAAAGATATGTGCCCAAGGCAATGATGCCATAAAGATACATGTGGTAAATCGGTCATTGCCAAGACATAGTCAACATACCCAGATAAAAATAAAGGATAGAGGCTACTAGCCTTGGCACCTTGAGCAAAACAAGGTGACCATGGGTAATCTTCCTTATAGAATCACTAAAAGAGACATGACAACTTACATTATCCAAATATTCAAAAAGAGAGCAGGCTTTTAATCAAATCCAATACATGAAGTAAATTATACAAAACAAAAGAGCTACCTAAAGCAAACTACAATCTAACATCCCAATGGCAATGATATCCAATGCAATATCATTTTCGTGCCTCATAGAACTTGCAATGTTGTGATAGACATGAAACCAATCTTGATGCAAGGTAACATGGAAAGAAGATCTCAAATCAAGCAGCTAATACTGAAAGTAGATGAAGCATTGATCAATTGAGTAGCATCAAGAGACGAAGTAGCTAAGCTATACACACCATCTCACTCAATCTGCACTACATTTGTCTCTTCAATCTTCACTCTAGACTTATTAGGAATAGTGCTACGATCGTCAAACTTTGCATTCTCCTGCACTTTTCCTTTGCCTTTCTCATTGCCCATTTTATAACATTATGGCTAAATATGACTTTGTTGTGCACAATAATGACATATCAAAGAGGGCTTATATCCATTGAACTTATTGTAAGATTACCCACAAGACTGAGACTTGTCCATGTTGGGATGAGATTCTCTACGATGCTTATTACTACCATTGTTACCATTTCTATCTCTAACAATCAATGCATGAGAAGTGCAGAGGTCACATCAATGTTCTTTTTGTTGTCCTTCTTGATCAATAGAGCACTCTCTACATCACTACATTTAGACCATTCTTAGGTGGATGAGTACTCATAGCAGTATGAAAGGCGCCCCATGACTCAAGCAGTGTAACTAACAAGAATAAAGACTTGATATTATCTACAAACTAAATGCCCTACAATACAAGCTGGCTAAAAATTAAATGAAACTCATTTATGCGAGTAGACATAGCCATATCCTCCTTCATGCAAAGGTCCATAAGTTTCTTCAACCCAATATAACTATGATGTAGGACTTTATTTATTATAAAGATTATAAATCTTTTTCCATAATGCATAAGGACTACCCTAAGTGTCAATGGCATTGAAATACACCTTTATAATGATAGAATGATAGTAGATTTGCATAGCTCATCAAGTTCTACTCAATCCTCTACATCATAAAGCTCAAGCTTTATGCTCTCTAACTTAAATGGTTTAACCTATCTTTTCTACATGAAGAATTGCCATATCTGCATCTTCTAGTATTGGAAGCTATTTCCATCAAGCTTTTTCAATATTAAAGATAGCATTATTGGTTAATGAACCTATTGGGGATAAAGGTGCTTATGCCTAACTATCTGCATACTTATTGCAATAATAGTACCCCACACACCTATACATTGCGAGTGGTAGACGCCCATCATTGTCACTACATTTTTTATTCTTTCAGTGACACTTGAATAAGGAAAGGTCGATTATACATTGTGACTATTAGAGGTCCTACATACAGTCTCTCTCTCTCTCTCTCTCTCTCTCTCTCTCTCTCTCTCTCTCTCTCTCTCTCTCTCTCCATCCACCATAGCTCTTGCTTCTACTCGTTTACTTTAGCCTAGATTCAAGGCTTTTACTTAAGGTTTCATGATAGCCGTTGTTTCTTTCCTCGAGATATGCATTGTCATCGCTTTCACTAGCAATGGTGGAGGGCCTATGGACTGCTTATCAAGTTAAGCATTTCAAGTGAGTGGCAATAGCTAGCTCTCTGAAGGGAGCTCTCTCGCTCAACCCCCGAGACCTATGGACCACTTATTGGCCAAGCGTTTGAAGGCGAGCAGTCATGGCTACCTCTCAAAAAGCTGACACACTCTCCCTACCTATGGGGTATAGTGAACTTACCTTGATGCCCGATCTAGTAACCTCCTCTCTCATGTACTCCAGTAGCTCCACAATCCTTGATGCAAGCTCGAGCAACCTCAGCCCCTCTCCGTCGAGCTCCATTCTCCATAGGCGCACGAGACAAAAGAAGAGAAGAGAAGAGAAGAGAAGAGAAGAAGATGAAGATGAAGATGAAGAGAGGAGATGGGGAGCTTCTTCTCCTCGATCTCTCACTCTCACATACTCATTCCCTCACTCCCTCGATTAAGCACATGCCAAAAGGCAAGAAGAAGAGAAGAAGGAGGAGGAGCTTTTTGCCACACACCAAGAATGAGCTTCTCATTCACTTTTCAAATTTATATACAAAACCCTAAATCCCTTTTGGGCAGCTATCCCCTTTTCCCCTTTTGTACATGGGCGGCTATGGCCTAGACCCTTTTTCCCATTGTCCTCCTAGCTTCCTTCCTACTACCCATCTACCTTTACAATTTGCACGGGTGAGAGCTCGTGCTGGCACTCTTAAAATAATTCATGATGCTCCTTGTGCTCTTCTACAAAAGTATTGACTTGCACTTTTCTTGTGCGCCTTTCTCCTTGATTTAGGACTTTTCTACACTTCTTGTGTTTCCATATTTTTCTTGGCGTGCCTTCGTCTTCCATTTCACTTTTTCCTTGGCCTTATATTTTGCTTTATATTTTTCAGATTTTCCACCTTGTTCATTCAAGGGTTAACATTATCCCCCTCCTAGATGAGTGCCAGTCCCATGGCACTGCTGGGTGGTGAGTTGGATGGTGGTGATGGGGTATTCAGGTGGCTTTTTGAGTTTGTATACAAGTCCTGATTGAGGATGTGTTGGAGGGATTTATGTTTGGAATTAAAGATGGTGTTAGAGTGAGTCCCTCCGGGGAGTTGGTTGTGGTGGAGGTCTGCCTTTGAAATTGACGATGGTATTAAGGCAAACCTTTTTCTTAACATTGGCCATGGGTGGATCTACCCTTGATTAAAAATGGAGTTGAGTGGATCCTCCTTGGAGAAGCCCAAGATGGTTGACCTATTCTTGAGGTTGAAAATGTTGTTGGATGGATTTACCTCGTTGTGCCTTCTCCTTGATGCGACACAATCTTAACCTGCAAGACAAACTTGTGCACTTCCTAAGGGGTGTGTCTGCCTTACTATGTAGTGCGTGGTGCATGTGCTTGTGGAACTGGGAGATGGGTCGCTCAGTGGTGTCCCACACTTGAGGGCCTAGTTCATGCATGGTTGTAAGTTTGGTGCGGTGTGGTGCTTAGGGAGACAAGTCTTGGAAATGACTTGCCTTTGATGTGCCCTAAGTATGTGCTGTGGGGGACAGGGCTAGGTATGGAAACCCTAGGTGTAGTGATTGTGGCACTCAAGTTGCTTTTGGGAGATCCAGTGTTTTCACTTTTTCTTTTTCTTTTCTTTGCTTTTTTTTTTTGGATTAGATGATTATAGCTGACATTCTAACACACGGGTTAGATGATTACAGCCAACATTCTAACACAGGGAGACAAGTCTTGGAAATGACCTGCCTTTGATGTGCCCTAAGTATGTGCTGTGGGGGACAGGGCTAGGTATGGAAACCCTAGGTGTAGTGATTGTGGCACTCAAGTTGCTTTTGGGAGATCCAGTGTTTTCACTTTTTCTTTTTCTTTTCTTTGCTTTTTTTTTTTTTGGGATTAGATGATTACAACCGACATTCTAACACAGGGGTGTGCTCAGGCTGTGCCTTGATCCTGTTAGCAGTCATGTTTGTCATGCCTTGTCATCTCCTACCTATGAGCCTCAGTCTGAGTCAGACAAGGACTTTAGGAGCTCTGACTTGTCTATCACTTGTTTTGACGGAGGAGGTAGCTCATTCTAGAGCACTCAGTTTATTGCATTTCAGTGCATTTTCTCCTCCAATCGGGATTTTATGTCCATTTCCCGGGTCAGTTTCTGCATTCTTCAGCTTGCCTCACCTGCCGGACATTGTCCACCCTTTTCGGGATTTTTCTGAGCATTCCTGGCATTTTTACTAGCATTAAATGCTGGTCGGACATATTTATGGCCTCAAATTTCAGGTCGGCCAGTTTTTGGGTTTTTCGGCTATTTATATCCATTTTCCACTTGGCAATCAGTTGTATTATCATCTTCCCTCCTTCCTTGGCAGGTGCACACTCCGACTCCATCATCTTCCTCCGTCTTTGGTGCTGCTGTCATCATCAGCCTGATCTGGTGCCCTCACTGATGCTTCGGGCTGCGTACAGGGACTGATTAGTCCACAGTTTTGTATTCAGCATTCATTACAGACAGTGCAAATTTTCTTCCTTCATTTTCTGCTTTCTCTCTCTCTCTCTCTCTCTCTCTCTCTCTCTCTCCCTCTGTGTTCGTGTTTCTTCTTCCGTTGCGCACTCTCACATGGTATCAAAGCCTAACTGAGAGCACAGAGAAGAGCTTCCATTGTAGAGGAGGACACCATCAAGTGCAGCCTTTCTTCCCTCCTTTCCAGCCCTTGGCGGTGCTATCCAGGCTGAAACACAGCCTTCCATATATGCGTTTTGTTGTTTGCAGCATCAGGAGGAGTAGGCGTCAGTTTTCTAGGTGTTTGCAGCCTGCGTTTGCATCAAACGCAGCCAGCAGGAGGTGGTTAACATCAGTAGAGGAGAAGGCATCATCATCTGGAGGATAGGCAACATTTTTTTTCTCTAGGCAGTAGCATTTTCTCTCTCCTCTTGTAGGCGACAGCATCTTCTGGGTCTTTTCTGACATAGGCGGCTCCATCTTGACTGTCTGTTGGTTGCAGATTGTTTGGTGATTGCAGATATATACGAAGATGTCTTATCACCAGTTCTTTGCTGATTCAGAGGATGAGGTCTCTATTCCTTCCTTTGAGAGACGGAGAGACTTTCATGCTAGTTCACGCGATGAGTAGAGGTCACCTAGCCCATTTGATCGAGATCCCTCTATTCCTCGTTCTCTCCATGTTTCACAGAAGGCTCGTTCTGCTGGCCTTCATATGCCTTCCATGGCACCCTCTATACAGGTGCCCGTACTCCCTTCTTTGGCCAAAGAAGACTGGCTTGATGGTTCCAACTACTCGCTTTGGTCGTGTAAGGTGGAGTATATCCTTGATACCTTCGATCTTTGGGAGTTTGTTACCCACCCTATTTCCCGTCCAGTGGAGGATCCCACCATTGGATCATCGATGGATCGTGTGGCCTTATGGGATCGGCTCAACTCACGAGCTCGATCTTTCCTCTTTATGAGTTTATAGGATTCTGTCCTAGTGCATGTGCGCAGGTTGCGGAAAGTAGCGGAAGTGTGGACAAAGCTTGCTTCTTTGTACCATCAGAAGACTTTTGCCCATCGGATTACTCTTGAGAAGAAATTACGAATGCTCATTGTTGATGATTCTTCTTCCATGAAGGATCATATCAACAAGTTGGAGGACATGAGGGATGAGCTTGCATCCCTTGATAGGATGATCTCTTTTGAGAATATGGCCATGATTCATTTGACTCAGCTGCCATCTCCCCGTTTTGATATCTTCTACACCAACCTTACATCGAGGACCCGTGAGAAGCTTCTATGGGAGGAGCTTGCCCCGCTTGTTTTGGAGCATGACGAGCGCGCCAAAGAGGTAGCCAGTGGATCCACCTCCATCAAAGCTTTTGTTGCAGGTTCGAGAGGGGGGACACAAAAGAAAGGGAAGTGACAGGCTAAAAGATAGAAGAGTTCTTCAAGTTATGACTCCGACTCGGAGAAGCCTAATTGCCCATACTGTGGGAAGGGGACACATCTAGAGGAGAAATGTTGAAAGAAGTACCCTCACCTTCGTCCAGGAGCAAAGGATGTAGCTAAAACATCTGAACCTTCTACCTCTACTCCAGCGGTTACCCATGAGTCAGTGTTCCTTCATATTGTTGACTTGGAGGAGCCTTCTTGAGTGGTGGTTACCTCATCTTTTGAGAGGCCTTAGCTAGTTGATATTGGAGCTTCTAGTCATGACTCCCCAAGGTGATTTGTTGCAAGATCTATGCCCTTCTGAGGGTTCAATCACTATTGGTGAAATTGTTTCGGTGCCTATTTGTGGTGTTGGCACTTTGCCTTTATTTCCCGATTGCACGTCGAGCTCCCTTTCCCAGGCTCTTTAGGTTCCTAACTTGGACTTTCCACTCCTCTGAGTCTATGGCCTTACTAGGCTTGGTACCTGGGTTGTCTTCACCGAGCAGGCCGTTTGTATTGAGGATTCTTCTACAGGGGCTGTTATTGCGACAGGTTGGCAGGAGAGCCGGCTTTATAGGCTCCATTCCCCTTCTCTTATGCAGGGACCTCCGAGGCAGTTATCTATTGCTACACTCGTTTCCACTTGTGCACCCTCTTTTCCACAGGTTCCTTCCCATCCCCCACCCTCTCATCTAGTGGTTCCCTCGTACCCCCCATCCCTTTCAGAGGGGGACAATCTCGGTGATGCGGCTGTGGATTTCCTGGCCTCTACTGTGTTAGAGGGGGCTTCCCAGGATCGCGAGGAGTTTCTTCATCGGAAATCTTCATTGACAGACTTCATCGACCTTGGCATTCCTCTTGCCACCCCAGGATTCGTTTCTCCCTTGGCCTTCCGCCACATCCAGGATCTGAAAGGGGGTGTTAGTAGTCATGTTTGTCATGCCTTGTCATCTCCTGCCTATGAGCCTTAGTCTGAGTCAAATGAGGACTTTAGGAGATCTGACTTGTCTATCACTTGTTTTGATGGAGGAGGTAGCTCATTCTAGAGCACTCAGTTTATTGCATTTCAGTGCATTTTCTCCTCCAATCGGGATTTTATGTGCATTTCCCGGGGTAGTTTCTACATTCTTCATCCTGCCTCACCTGCCAAACATTGTCCACCCTTTCCAGGATTTTTCTGAGTATTCCTAGTATTTTTACCAGCATTAAATGCTGGCCGGATCAACATTAAATGCTGGTCAGACATATTTATGGCCTCAAATTTCAGGTTGATCAGTTTTTGGGTTTTTTGGCTATTTATAGCCATTTCCCACTTGGCAGTTAGTTGTATTATCATCTTCCCTCCTTCCTTGGCAGGTGCACACTCCGACTCCGTCATCTTCCTCCGTATTCGGTGCTGCCGTCATCATCAGCCCGATCTGGTGCCCTCACTGATGCTTCGGGTTGTGTGCAGGGACTGATCAGTCCACAGCTTTGTATTCAGCATTCAGTACAGTTAGTGCAGATTTTCTTCCTTCATTTTTTGCTTTCTCTCTCTCTCTCTCTCCCTCTGTGTTCGTGTTTCTTCTTCTGTTGTGCACTCTCATAGATCCTCCTCGGATGATTCACGAGGTGGTCTTAGGGACTTAGTCAAAAAGGCACGGCTCTGTAAGTATTCCTTGATACTAGCCTTTGCATTAAGAGGTGTAGTTGACAAGAAAGGATGATTATACCTCGTGAAGTGGATATCGCTCATGTCCTCAAGGATCTTCATACAAAAAGAGGGAAGCAGGGTTGCCCTCGTCATGAGCCTAGCCATAGCACAGCTATCTATTCCTAAGTTAATGTAAAAAAAGAGTGGGAGAAGGTTGGCTTTCCAACTGCTGGCTTTTCGTTAAGTAAAAACCTAATGGTCCTAAGGATATGAAGGCTGGGTTCGAGCATGAAGAGAAATCCTTGAGGAAGCGATTGATGGATGGGAACAAGTCCCCTGCTTTAAAGGTCATGCATTCCTCGGGAGTTGCTGCATTGACATTGTAGATCTTTGGGAAGTCGTACCTGCCATGCACCCCCTATCATAATCCACTCCATGTCTGCAAGGGTAGGGTATGTAGATAGGATCGTTCCTTTCTTTTGGTAGCATATCGTGAAAGGCCATCCATGCAACAAGATTGGTGTTCCAAATCCTCCGCCACCACTTTGGCTATGCTTCATAGCCTTGGACGGTTTTGGGAAGCTTCATAGCCTTGGACGGTTTTGGGAAGCTTCATAGCCTTGGACGGTTTTGGGAACCTGATAGACCTTATCTTTTTAGTAGTCCAAGGGTTCCCGCCCTCCATTGTGTGATTACGATGCTCCGCTCCTTGACCCATCAGTCCGCTAAAGTATTTCCCAAATGAATGATCCTTTCCGCTACCTCCAAGGGTAAGAATCGATCTAAGGCTCATGGGTAGAGGAATGATAAATCTATGGGTCGGGATTGAAGTTCTTGCTATTGCTAGATGGTTAGCTCCTACAGCGAGTTGATAGGATGGTGATCCTCGTGTAGTGGCATGGGCTTGTCAAGAAGCTATTGTGGTTGTGCTCGCTCTCTTTGCTAGGCTTGCTCCATGAGTTCTTGTCTTCTTTTTCTTGCAGTAATAATGTGCTCGGGAACCTAGAAACCCTCTGGCTCTTCTAGGGGTAGATCAGGGAAGGGCAGACTGAGCTCTATGTGCTATTGTTCTTCTTCCAATTCTTGCTTGAAGTTCGGCCCTTCCTCGATGTCATGTTCCATCGTGGGTTGAACTAGGGGTGGATGGGGCTACTCTTTCAAAATTATGCCTCTTCCATTGCTGTGCTTTCTCTTCTTCCATATCTTTCTTGCCTTTTTCCATCTCGTGAGACAGCGTCATTACCACTTGTTGCTGCTCATTCCACACTTCCAATGTTTGGGTCTTCTCTTTATCCTGGCGGTTCAGCTGCTCTCCGGCTATTCTTCTACCTTGATCAGCCACACCGAGAACTACTCGTGGGCTTCTACGAGCCTTTTTGATAGATGTTCATTGACTTGTGCTTGGCTTTGTAGTTCTGCTCCATGGAGTTTTCTTTCAGTCATGGCTATGGCCATCAGTCTCTCCACTTCGGGTTGGGTGTTTTGTAGGTTGTCCTACAGGCTCCTGGTGGCTTCTTCTATGGCCTCTTCCTTCTCCTTCAACACGACTTCTATCTCTCTCTCTAGCCTTCCTTACTCCATTGCTAAACACAACCTGAATACCATGGCATCCTCTTGTTCTTGGTGTTGTTATTCTGATGCCTAGTCCCCTTCCCACTGGCTCTCCCATAATTCTGCATTCATCTCTTCCACTCGTGCCATTCATTGCTAGAGCTCAGTGCATTGTTGGATGAGAAACTTGTGGTCCCGCTGCTCGGCCACTAGGTCTTGGGCTTCATCTTCTAGCATCTGCCTTAGGTAATCTTCATTCTCTTGTGCCTCATTTTCTTTGGCACTGAGTTCATCCTTCAAGTTTCAGATTTCTTTCTGATGTTCCGTAGCTTGCCATGTCACCTCTAGCCTTAGCACTGCATAAACTTCTCATTCGGTCTCTAGTTCTGTCGCTGTTGCCTTCTTCTCTTCCTTAGCCTTCTCTAGTTGGGCTAGAAGTTCAAGTACATATGCATCGTAATCTGCAATTGGGGGCACTATAGGTGGTGTTGTGGTAGTGGATGCTTCCAACCTTTGTCACTTTGGGTCTTGCCTTGACTCGGCATCTTCTGTAGCTGGCCTTTTGACTCCTGCTTCTGGTACTATCTCCTGTACTTTTGTGACTAAGAACTACATCATGGACATAAGTTTAGCGGTGTCCAATGGCACACTCTAGCTCTTGTGTTGTGGAGGTGGTGGTGGCGGTCTGAGGTGTGAGAGTCGAAGGGAGGGGGTGCAACAGGGCTTTGCCCTTTCTTGCAACAACTAGGGCTGCTTTAGCACTGCCGCTTGGTTCACCTTCGTGCCGTGGGCTCAAGGTGGCCATTTCTTTGGCAGCATGGGTCTCCTCTACAAACTTGTGCATGGCCTTGGCCATGTCTTCATCCTCCTTTCTTCTCAACCTCTCAACCTCTTCTTCTACTCTTCTTTTTCTCTCCTCCTCAACTCTCTATGATTCTTCTCTTCCCCTCTTCATTTCTTCCTTGTCTTTGCCCCTTCATTCTTCTTTCACTCTTTTGGATTCTCTTTGGGCTCTTTTTAGTTCAACCCATTCTTCTTTCGTCATCTCCTCCCTCCTTTGTTGTTGGGGCTTTGTGGCCTTCTTCTTCTCCTGTGCCTTGGCCTCCTTCTGGTAGTCTACACTTCCTGCTCTCCTTGGTTGCTAATGATTCTCTCATTGGATTGCTCCATGTCAAGGCACGACAACTGCTGGGGTGCCTCTCCTACCTCCTCTTCAACTCCTTCTGCCTCCTTTATGGCCTCTTGGATGAGAATTGTTAAGACTCCACCAAATCTAATCGTGGATGCCTTAGAAGCAAGCTTCTTTCGTGTTGATTTGTCCATTGAGGCTAGGGATTCCCCTTCTGTTGTGCTGCACTTGTGGCTAGGATGGTGGCCGAGTTCTTGATGGTTTTTAGGACAAACCCATTCCAACCCACTTCTTTAAGGGTCCCTGCGGCTATACTCTCCAACAGTGACATGCCAATTCTATTTATCAATGCATTATACCTCTATCCAAAGAAGAGGGCATGCGCCATCTTCACTTGCATCCTTACTTCTGGGTTTGGGATGTCTACCAGACTTATCCCATCCACTGTGTGCACATCAAGCTTGTTCACTCCCAACATGGCATATAGATCTCTCCAAGGGCATTTTCCTTTATTGGGGGCCAGACCTAGGGACTTCTCCACCATTGCAGCACTTAGGGGCACCTCCACTTGGCGCTCTTTTTCTCCTGTCCTTATTGTTATTGTGCCATAGTTCCTTGAATCATCGTTCAATGATGGTAGCTACGCGGACATTGACAAGGGCTTCTAGCATAAGGGGCTCATGCAGTGGATGTGTGGGAGGGTATTACTTCTTCATATGACTTCCATTGAAGAAGCCTATCCCCATTGGCTTGTCGACGACCTAGTATGGATTTAAGTGTGGTCTCTCGTCACTTCTAAGGATTGTCTGGGGTCTATGCTGCTCCCTCTATGCTCTTTCCAAGCTGTACATGCCAACTTTGGGCTACAAGTCTAGTCGGCTATGTGACCAAGTTGCTAGAGATTGCCTCTAGGCAATTCAGTTGCGGTTTTTGCTAGTTTTTGGCTTTCGCATGCTAGGGTGGGCTTCTAGGGGTATATTGGGATCTAAGCTAACTGGTTGTGAGTTGTGGATGTGGTCCTAGCTCAGTGTTTTTTGCTCTGGTCTGTTGACTCGATTCCTAGAATCGGATTGTCTGATTCCTGGTGGTCCGACTTTTAGAGTCGAACGGTCTGAGTGGAGCATCTGATTGGATGGTCCTATCGGACTGGGCTAGTCCAATTCAAAGTTTGGTTTGATCTTCATGCGGTCCAATCGGAGGGGGCGATCCGATTAAGGTAGGTCCAATTGGTCAAGTTATTCAACTGGTTGGTGGGGAGAAAAAATCCAATCGGGCAAGGGTGGTCCGACTGGACCTAGGGCCTGGGTCCAATCAGACCACGTGGCCTGGCTATACCAATCGGATGTTCCAACTCTCCAATTCTGGGAGTTGAACTAGGACACAATGGTTCGCCAACTATGGGCTTGACAGCGCATTGCAATGCGACTTGGCCAATTTCTCCATGCAATGGTTGCGACTGCCTACAAGACTTTTCAGATCAAGCAAACACACAACAAGGAAAGTTTGTATCTACCTGGGGTGGCTGAAAAACTCTAAATCAACATGCGTGATCTCTTATTTGATCTACAACTCTCTCTCTCTCTCTCTCTCTCTCTCTCTCTCTCTCTCTCTCTCTCTCTCTCTCTCTCTCTCTCTCTCTCTCTCTCTAAGCTCTCTCTTTCACTATCAGTGTGCAGAAATGAGTCCTTCTCCCTATCCTTGGGGTTTTAGGGTCCTGCCTTACTCAGTCCTTACCTCCCAACTCTCCCTCCTTAGTCATTAGGCATGGAAGCCCATCTTTTTCTAGCTCTTTTCCTAGTTGTGCCATGTTTATAGCAGCAAAACCCTAATGTTTTCTCACAAGATTTTGGTCCTATCCTACCTTAATGCAAACAAAAATCACAAAGACAATGCTTGGGCTGAATCAACCTACACATCTACACATCAAAAACCCAAAATACTTACTTGATTCGAAGATTAAAATCTTCTGTCTACCTCAAGCATTGGCAGTTCAGGGATGAAACCCTACTTCCATGCTCGATTCGAAACACCGATGCTCAAGGTTTGAATCCATTGGTCCCGGTAACGGAACCAAAATGAAGGGAGCTCTCTTGCTCAACCCCCAAGACCTACGAATCGCTTATTGGTCAAGTGTTTCAAGTCGAGTGGCCATGGCTACCTCTCAATGATCTCACGATTCAGCTGCCCCATCGAACTGATTAGCGACCAGGGCACATACTTCATTAATGAAGTGATCATGCATCTTCTATCCACCTTTCTAATTATCCATCGGAAATCCTTGCCATACTACCCTCAAGAAAATGGCTAGGCGGAATCCACCAATAAATTTCTAGTAAACTACCTGACCAAGGTAGTCTTTGCTTTGCGCAGTGACTAGGATAACAAGCTGATGAGAGCCTTGTGGGCTTAAGGCACAGCCTACAAAATGGATGTAGACTAGATACCTTTTAGGTTGGCCTATGGAATTGAAGCAATTCTACCTGTAGAATTCTTCGTTCCTAGCTTGAATATTGCACTTCACGAATGATGGGAAGGGAAGGAAGCATGGATGAAACGTCTAATTGAACTCGGACGCCTCTCGAAAACTCACCTTCTAGCTACCCATGCGCTCATATGCAAGAAAGCATGATGCAAAAGTTGGTTTGACAAGCATGCCAAGCAACGCGACTTTGAACAAGGTGACTTAGTGCTCTTGTACTCCGTTAAGGGGAATAAACAGAAAATGAAGTTTAAAGGTCTAGGGCCCTTCAAGGTTTGTGCCATCAGTCAAACCGATAATGTCAAACTCAAGACTTTGGAAGGTGAGGGCATAGGCTTCTTCAATGACAGTCACATCAAGAAGTATTATCCTCCCACGCATCCTTTGCACGAATCACCAAGATTGATGATGAAGATGAGGAAACCGTAGAACCTGCCTACCTCCGCATTACGGTCACTACCAAGCAAACATGCACTATCAAAGCCTTGATCAATGAGGGAGCAGACTTCAATGTCTTAACCCACGATCATTAGACCAATATTGGCAAACCACAACTATAGTCCACTATCGCCAAACTGTGCCCATATGGGGGCCGATCATACGCACTACTAGGGAAATGCAAGGCCGCAATTTCTATCGAGTTTGAGAGCATACCAATGACATTTTATGTGTTGCCAAATGCTAAAAATGCGGGCACCGAATCGCTAATGGGTTGAACCTTTAAAAAGCAAGCTCATTGCAATGTCAATTATGAGTCGCAGCATATCCACTTAACCATTAACAATGTCCGCATAGTGGTGATTTTTAGCAAGGGCTGTGCAACTCCCACCACACCCGCAATGCCACCAGTAGACATGCATTTAGCTAAGTCCAAGGAGGGGGGTTGTGATTTGTTACACCCCCCAAGCCTCTATGCCAACAACTTGCTAAAGTCAAGGTCAATGCCCATGAGCCCCAATTAAGGTGGGTACCTAAACATCAGAGCCTGCCGGCGCCGAAAAGCAATCGGCCACGCCTTTACAAGGCTAACAACGCAACCTCAAAACCTAAGAGGCCAAAACAAAGCTACAAACAACAATGTGTGGTCAAGCCACGATGGGTTTCTAAGACCCTATTGCAAGTGCAAGGCTAAATGAGGGTAATGCCTGGATATGGATCCCTAAGTCTAAAACAACCAAGAGCACTGGATCGAATGCCACCCTCACGCGTAACCATACCCAACTATACAGCGTGTCAAGGTCTAAAGCTGCAGAAGCCTCAAGACACCAAGCCCATCGACTCACAACTAATTATGCCCATGAAGATCAACCAGGTCTACTGGCCCAAACTCTGCCTGCTACTCCCAAACTAGTACCACATAACTCAATCAAGACTCAGGAGGCTGCATCCGCAAGTAGTGGTTCCCCATTCGCAGTCCAGTCATCCCAACCTATTGTGCAAGGGACCCCCCTGCAATCTCAGGAATAACCGAGCCCGCAACTATCTGCTACCAAATTCTCTAGTTCTGTCAAACTTCAACCACCCGCCGCATGCCTTAGATCCTCCTATGAGCGGAAATCATTATTGACACTAGCCACATATCTAGCCAAAGACACAGGGGATGATGTGATTTCTTGCCTTAGAAGGAACAGATTTCAAACAGTTGGGTGGAATTTACCTTGGGAGAGGTGCTTGGCATTGCCAAGAGAGAATTTCATGATGAGGTCATTGGCATAATTAAGAGGAAGTGTTAGTTTCTTGGTAATACCAATAGTGCATTGCTACAATTTGAAGGGAAAACTGGTTAGTTGGGTATTCAGGCTGAATATGAGCATGAAGTAAGTAATGGATTATCTATGCAAGATGCTACTAATCAATGGAAAGCATGTGGAAAAGAGAAGAAAGTGGTTGAAAATGCATTGTCTCGTAGCAAATGCAACAATATGGGGAAGAGACTCTAGGATTTATTCCTCGAAGTCACTACACAAGAAATCATTGGGACGGGGCTACCATTGAAACTCTAGTGAAAATTGGGGAATGTGAAACTCCTTGTGTTGCTTTACTTGACCATGGGTCTGAGATAAATGTCATTGAGCATGGATTGTATGAAAATGGTACATGGCCTGTAGACACTGATCATGGTTGGCATATGAGGGCTGCAAATAATTCTTCAGGAGAGCTCTATGCTGCATGTCCTAATGCAAAAGTGATGATTGGTGATGTACAAGAAGTGCAACACTTCTTTGTGCAAGATAATTCCTCATATGCAGTGATTTTGGGATAGCCCTATATTACAAGAGTGCATATGGAAACAAAGGTGCTTGATAATGGTTCTCCTTATGCGTGAGTTAAAAACAAGGATTGGAGGAAACCAATCCAATTTCTTACTGTTTATGTTAATCATCCTAGAAATCATGATACGCTTCAAGAGTCTCCTTTAGCTCCAAACGCAAGGGAATTCAAAGACCTAGATTTTCATTAAGCACTGCTGTAATGCGGGGCTACAAGAGTGCTATTCAGAGGATGTACTCGCCTCTTGATGGCATGAAGCATGTATTTACTATTGGTTATTCTCAGATTACAGCAAATAGTTCATGTTGGTTTAAACCTATGGAAGCTATGTGCAAGGTTGAAAGCATATCTATGAAACGGGCTACTAAGGAACTGAAAGCATTGGGACTATTAGCTGAAAATGAAGGCATTTCATGCATCTTTTATGGGCTGAATATTAATGACACTATGGCTGAAATTTGAACAACTATACATGCAAAAAATGAGGCCGAAAACAGTGTTGTTAGTATGTTCTTTGGACATGTATGATGTTATAGCATTGTTTGCTTAGCAGGAAGGATTACAATGGGCAGAAGCACTTGTGGAGGCAAAGTATAAGACAGTTGACAAAAAGGTAAAACCAATTGCTTTGCCACTTCCACCAGAAAGTGAGGGTTTGTATGAAAAAGTGTCAAGGCAGCCAAGCTTACGAGATCCTAAAGATATAGGTTATCAGTTTACACCTGAAACATTACAGGAATTGAAAGTTGGTGGAGAAGGGTTTCTTTTGCTTGCTAAAAGAAATTGTTTTATGCGGATGTTGGCTAGGCATGGAAAGGCATTTGCATTTCAGCCAACTAAAATAGGTTGTGTGGATCCAAATGTTGTCTCTCCTATGGTCATATTTACTGTGCCACATGTATCACGGAACTTGAGGCCTATTCAAATGCCTAAAGCTTACTTGCCAAAAATGATGGATTTGCTACATGAAAAGATTCACACGAAGATCTTGGAGCCCTCTTTAGCCCCACACTCACATTGTTGGTTTACTTTATCCAAAAAGAATGGGCCTTTCTGATTTATTCAAGACATGCAACCCGTCAATAAAGTGACCATAAGAAATGTGGGTGCAGGTCTTGTGGTTGATGAATTTGTAGAGGCTTTTGTAGGCAGAGCGATCTATTTTTTGGGTGATCTTTACTCAAAGTATGATCAGTTTTAGCTTGCAATTGAGAGCAAGGATATCACAACCATAAAGACTCCCTTGGGGTTAGTTCAGATGTGTACTCTCCCACAGGGTGCAACAAACTCAGTGGCACATATGACAAATGCTATGAATAGGGTACTCAGGGATTTTATACCACAATTGACAATGCCCTTCTTGGATGATGTTCCAATCAAAGGGTGTGCAATGGATGAAAATAATAAAGAGATGGATGCTCATGGATGCAAATAGTTTGTTGCAGACCGTATTGTGGATTGTGAGAGGATTCTGACACGTCTAGAAGAGGCACATTTAACTCTTTCAGGACAAAAGCATGTCTTTAGAGTTGAAGAGGTTTTGATTATTGGGCATATGTGTGGGCCATATGGGTGAAGACCATCGCTAGCGAAAATAGATGGGATTGATAAAATGCAAGATGTATGCACGAATGTATCAGAGGTGCGTAGATTCTTGGGTGCATGTGTGTTCTATTTTATATGGATTCCTCACTTTGCACATATGGCTGATGCTCTATATGAGCTTCTGAGGAAAGGTAAAAGATTTCATTGGGAAAGGAAGCATTAGAAAGCAATGAAGAAATTGAAGAAACTCTTAAAATATGCTCCTACATTGAGAAAGGCTGACTATTCACATGGAAAGCCTATTGTTATTACTGTTGATACAAGCCTAATCGGGATTGGATGGAAATTGGGCAATATGATGAGGAAGGGAAAAGATATGCAATTCGCTTTTGTGCTAAAGTATTGACTGAACGATGGAGAAGGTATCCACAAGTTAAAAGAGAATGATGGGAAATTGTGATAGCCCTTAAATGTAATAAGGAGTATTTTATGGGTGCTCTTGACACCGATTGTTTGTCGATATTAGGTATGATTACTAGTTTTGCAACCCCAAACATTGCTATGCTTCGGTTGATTGCATACATCAAATCTTTGAATGTTGAATTTCAGCATATTGCAAGAAGAGATAACCCTGTTTCAGACATGTTATCTCGAGCACGCTATGAGAATGAAGATGGGATGATGGATGAGGAGAAAGAAGACGACTTTCTTGCCGCTGAAAATGATGTTGTAAGAGTGAATTTAGCAATGCAAGGTGTCTCTATAGCATTAACAGAAGCTTGGACAAGAAAGAGAAGACACTTTAGATGTTTTGCATCTTGTGTAGAAGTGTTTTTAGAAGACGAATATGTAGGAGAGTAGCTGAGAATTGGTCAATACCTCAATACATTAACAAAGAGAGATGAATGGTCAGATGAGGAGTTTAAGAAGATCAAGAGAAAAGCCTATGGGTTGTTCTTAAAAGATGGATACTTATGGAAACATTCTAAAAAGAAACAGGGTATGTCATTGCGAGTTTTGGGTGACAGAGCTTCACAAGTAAATGTTATGCAAGAATTTCATGAAAGCTTATGGGCTAGTATTAGAGGTGTTTGGGGTACTTTTACAAAGATCAAAGAAAGATATGGTGGCAAAGTATGTACAAGGATGTTGCTCACCTTGTGGAAACATGTACAACATGTCAAATGTATTCATATGTGAGACATCGAGATGGATTGCAACCCACATATGCATTGTCTCTTCATTTTAAGTGGGTGGTGGATTTAGTCACGATGCCTATAGGTCTTTGGCAAATGAGATTTCTTGTCCTTGCCCGTGAAGACTTGACTAATCAAGTGGAAGGGAGAGCTGTCCGTACTAAGACAACAAATGCTGTGTGTAGTTTTCTCTTAGAAGAGATCTTTTGTCGGTATGGCTGTGTGGGAAAATTTACTGCAGATAGGGGTGAGCTTGATGCAGATGAAGCTCATGATTTCTTTGCATGGTTGGGGATAAAGCTTGCTTTAACTTCATTCTATAACCCTAAAGGGAATGGCAAAAGTGAAAGAGCTCATCCACCTATTGTGAAGGCATTGGCAAAAGCATGGGGAGAGAAGGTAAAAGAGTGGCCACGATTGCTCCCTTATGCCTTGTGGGCTGATAGAACAACTCATAGTGTTGTTACAGGATATATACCTGCAGAATTGATGTATGGTCAAAAACCTATCATGCCGATAGAAGAGATGACAATCACATGGAGTGTGCTACCTTGGAAAGAGGAGTTGAATCGAGAGGAGTTGTTGGCCTTGCGCATTAGACAATTCAAAAGAAAGTCAGAAGACATAGAGATAGCAATTGCAAAATTAAGGGCAACAAGGATACATAACAAGAAATAGTTTGACAAAAGACATAGACTAAGACCAAGAACCATACAAGATGGGGATTTGGTATTGGTTTATGATAGCAATTTAGACAACCAGCATAGTGCCATGTGTAAAGTTTCCAAAGATGGTTTCGACCCTATGTGGTAAGACAGGTATTTTAGAATGCTGCTTATGAATTAAATGAGTTGGATGGGACATCCATAAAACTTTCAATAGCAGGGAAAATAATCAAATTATTCAAGAGATAATAATTTAATGCCTATGAGTTGACAAAATTGCAAGAAAATTGTGGCCATGATAAAAGGCCTAGCCAGGAAGATATGGAAGATGAAGAAGCGAAGGAAATGGTTGTAGAGGATGAGGACTCAGAATTCGGCGACAACTAGGATTTTGGCACATACCAAAGGATGTGCAGATTCAGAGGGAGTGGATGTCGTGCCACTACGCGACCATGGTATGAAAACTTTGGAGTGCATCATCATCCGACTTTCATATTAATGTAGAGAGTCAATGTGACATGAGTACTTAGTACTAGTGTCCGTGGCATGGATTATCCCAAAATACTAGATTTTTGCATAAATTTAGCCTGTTTTTAATATTATTTATTGTAAAAATCCAAAAAAAATTAGAAAATATTCTAGATTAGGATGGCATGCAAAAAGCAAGTTGCTTTTCTAGCCAGTTATTGGATTTTTCATAAAAGAGACAAATGGGTGAAATTGTGTGCATCGTGATCATTGTTGAGAGGTTGAAAACTACACTTTGAACTGGAAGAAGAAGAAGAAGTGAACTGGGAGATCCCCTATCAGGTGTCCTAGGGTTTTACTCCCCTTTCGAAGCCAACGGAGCCATCAGATTTGGGTTCCAAGCAACAGAGAAGGAGCTGTTATTTGGATGCATGTTTTTGGTCTACGAAGGAGCTTCAAGAGATCTATTGCCTGGAGAGTTCTTCTGAGTAGTGCCAAACAAAGGATTTTAGGTTCTGCCAATACATATTGATTCAGTTCATTGTGCTTTGTCTTTGTCATGTTTACCTCTTATCTATTCTTTTTCTTCTCTTCCATCTTCTATCTCTACTTCCTTCTACCTCTGATCCCCAGTGGATTCGACCTTTCGACAAAAACCCCTCCGACAACGTTCTCCTATTTTCACTATCGTTTCAGTGGTAGCTCTAGCCCAATGATTTCTTGTGTAATGACTTTGAGGAATAAATCCTGGCTTATTTATAACTTTAGGCTGATCCACACTTCTTTTCACTCTTTTAGATGTCCCTATATTATCTTCATCTCTGTTCCATAAGTACATTCGTATTTTGTACATTTGCTAAATATACATACATTGAATATGCATCTACTGGTGATTCCGAACCATTTATGTCACGAATGTCTTGCCCTGCATGAGACATTTCACTATCAGTAACCTTTCTCTTTTTAGTTGCATGTAAAGCATGTGTCCATATTTCAACCTTTGGGCCAACTATCACTTGGCCATGCATTCTATCCAATTGTAGACCAAACGTAGAAGCATGTACCATTGCCTAAGCATTCTAGACAGCCAAGTCTTCCAACAACTTCTCCATACCTCCCTTTCCAAAATTCAAAGCAAGAGGCAATCCCGTTTCTTATGCATGGATCTTGCCATCTTTCCAAAAGATGAGCTATCGTGCCAAGGCCTCCTAATAGGCAACACAATCCTTTCTCTCATGCTGTAAACTCATACCACATACATCTTTTTCTTGGCTTAGGGGCTGCTGCCCATCCCCTTTTTTCTTGTCCTTTTTCATCCAATTTTGCAACCTTCAATTGAAGATACCGCATCCCTTTGACCAATTCATCTAAGACATCTTCCCTAACAGAGGGAACAATAGCAAGTACAGCCATAGGGTTAGCCACAGAAGCGGGTGGCTTACTGGATACTTCAATTGTTTTGCCCGTAACAATGGGCAAGCTAGAGACATGCAATCTTTCTCTTCTTCTATGCTTTTTCACAAGTGCCGTAACAGCTTCCTTGACATGTCTCCACTCAGTTTTCAGCCATTTCTTTGTAGTTTGATCCTCCATCAAATCATCAAGCTTCTCTTGAAGCTCAAGATCAGCTGCCTGTAGAAACAATTCAATTATTTGACTTGCAAAAGCTTGCTGTTCTGCAAGATCCAATTGCTGAAATCGACTTTCAAATTCTCTTAACAATTTTGTAGCCACAAGGCCCTTATTGGGTTGTAAAACATACTCTTGAAAAGTCTTGCGCATAATCAAATTGGTATCCTCAATGTAAAATTCTTCCCTGAGTGTCTTCTTGAAAGCTACCTAGTTAGCATCTTGCATGTATAATTCAGTAATTCGCACTTTCAGTTCATGTACAATAACATGTACAGAATACCTGTTCCATGCAAGTTGAGCCACCCCAAAGAATTCCATCTTTTGAGCATAGGTATGTACATATGTAGATACATTCCTGCCATTGAATAACTTTATCTCACACTCAACTACTTGCAAAGCATTCATCACAGCACTTTCTGTTTGAGCAGAAGCTTGCATCACCTGTTGTTGTTGTTGTACCTGGATAAGCACATTCATATTTTGCACCAACTGTTGCAAAACATCATTGGAGATTTTGTTCAAAGGTTCTCCATCTTGTCTTTCCCTCTTCTGACGACCTTTCACGTTGGGTTCACCAATGTGGGAGGGGTTTTTGTCGAAAGGTTGTATCCACCAGGAAACAGAGATGGAAGGAAGTAGAGATAGGAGATGAAAGAGAAGAAAAAGAATAGACAAGAGGTAAACACGATAAAGACAAAGCACAATGTATTGAATCAATATGTATTGACAGAACTTGAAATCCTTTGTCTGACACTACTCAGAAACAATCTCCAGGCATTAGATCTCCTGGAGCTCCTTCGTAGACCAAAAACGTTGATTAAAATAACCCAAATCTAATGGCTCCCTTGGCTTCGAAAGGGGAGTAAAATTGTAGAACACCTGCTCAGGGATCTCCCTGATCACTCCTTCTTCTTCTTCCAGTTCAAAGTGCAGTTTTCATCCTGTCAACTGCAATCGCGATGTGCACGATTTCATCAATCTCTCTTTTTTATGAAAAATCCCGAAACTGATTGAAAAAGCAACTTACTTTTTGCATGCCATCCTAATCTAGAAGCTTTTCTCACTTTTTTGGATTTTTACAATAAATAATATAAAAAATAAGCTAAAATTATCCAAAAATCTAGTATTTTTGGACCATTAATGCCACTCACACTAGTACTAATGACTCAATTCACATTGACTCTCTTGATCAATAAGAAAGGCGGATGATGATGCACTCTAGAGTTTTTCACAATGTGTCTGCGTAGTGGCACGACAACGTTTTCTAGAAATGGTGTACCTAATTCAAGAGCTCAAAAAAGAGATATGAGATGAGGGAAAACAAAACTTTGACTATACTTGACAAGCAAAAAAGAGGCACAAGAATTGCACATGGAAAAATGGTATAAAGAAACAACAAACCACACTAAGGACTAATACACTACTAGCAGCAAATCGAAGGAAGGCGAATCAAACAAAAACCTATAGGAAATTAGAATAAGAAGTGACTATATCCAAGTAATAGATCTTACTAAGGATAAGGATGAAACAAGGGAAAACCACACTTAAACAAGGGGAAATTGGAGACCATAGAACTTCAACAAGCCACAATAGCCATCAATGGTAGTGAGGCCATGCAAGAATATTTGCACATTGCAATCAGATTGCACGCATTCTAAATAGAATGCAACACCATCAAAAGACCAATGCAAAAATGAATCAACTAAAAAACTTTGACCTTGAATGTGATAAGAGCAGCATTGCATGAAAAAGCCCTAATTCTAATATGCAATCCATATCCGATAGTGCAACTAGGAGTTCAGGGACCTATAGCTGAAAGGTCAAGGTTATAGACCTAGAAGCAAAAGATAATGAGATAACACCTCTTGCTTATCTTAAGGTTAAACTTATAGCAAAGAGAAGACATGTTATTGATACTCTTATTAACGAGGAAGCAGACTGTCACTTTAGCTTTTATTCTTTTAGTGAAAAATAGAATAAGGGAAGTCATGTCACACAATGTGACTATTGGAGTTCCCACATATTGGACTCTCTCTTCTTTCTTGAACCTTCATAGCTCTTGCGCTCTTCTTGCTCCACTTGTGCTTCCACCTTTCACTCACCTTTCAACTAGTATTAGAGTGGGGTTCAAGGAGATTCTTTATCATTTTCTTCATCTTGGATTCAAAGCTTTAGCTTAAGGTTTCATGGCAACCATTGTTTCTTCTCTCAAGGTATACATTGAGCTCTTCCTTCTCCCAACTTGTTCCATCCTTGTCAAAGCTTGTTCCATGGACCACAAGGGCTTCCTTGAGCTTTGGTTGAGATTCAGTAGTAGCCAGCAAGAGCAACAAAGCTATCTACCACATCAACATATTTTGTGCCTACTCTCTAAGCTCTTGTTCTTTTGATAGTTTACATCACCTATAGCCCTTGTTTGAGCTCTTAAACATTGGACAATCATTGGACAGCTCATCGACATTGGATATTTTCTTTTAAGTACTATTCTGGAGCTCCCTAACCTCCATCATTGCTATCATATACATCAAACCTTCCGTATCAGGTTTGGGATAGTTGTCCTTCTGTATTTAAAAGCTCACTTATGCTTCTACTAGTACTCATATGCACATGTATTATTTCTCAGATGCTTGGATGATGTACTAAGGTGCTTTGGGGAGAAATTTGAGCTTGCTTGAAGCTTGCTTGGCTTTGTTTTGATAGGGTAATCACTATTATAACAATGTGCATAGTAAGCTTTTTCAGTAAGAAGGTTTATGCCTATTGTGGCTACTACCTATCTAGAGTAATGTCTAGCATCGATGTATGCAGTAGGATATGCTTGTGACATTCTTTGGCACTTGGATTTCAGCTACATTTGATGTACTTGGGTTTTGGTCAGTTGCTTGAAGCTTCATTGATTACTCACCTTTCAATTGAAGTTTTAATAAATACTTATGCTCCCATATGTATCTTTGATGAGCTTGGGCCTCTCAAATGCTTTGATGTATATGTCTTGAGCTTTGCTTGCTCAATTTGCATATTGGATTTACTTCTAGTGGGAGACGTTTATACCTCATTTGCAGAGCTTGGTTCTTTGAGATAGTGGAACTCTTGATCCATGTACATGCTCTCTTATATGATATTGGATGTAGTTACTTTCCCTCGTGGGCTTATTTGACTCTATATGTCTTGGACACCGCCACTTACTTTTATCAATAGTTTGTTAATGATGTATACATGCATATTCGTTATATATTGAGCAACATTGCTCTTTGACCTATCCATTGTGCATTGCAAATCTTTGTAGTTGCTCTTGAGATCTTTTACATACATGATGTATATGCTTATGGAATGTATTGTCTACTGACACATTAAGTTTGTAACACTCTTTGGTATCAATGATTTATGCTTATTCATTGCTAGTTGCATTCTTTATATCCCAGTTGCTACCATGATATCCTTGCTAGTGCTGGATGCTTGCTTTCTTGTCTATTTACATACATTTGGATTGATATACATTGATGCATTTATTATAGCAGTGCTATAATTACTATTTTCAGCATTCTTTTGGAGAGCAAATATTTTGTTTCAACACTCTTTTGATTGTAGTTACAGCTATATTCTCATTTTCTCCTACTCTTTTGGATATGTTTTGGGGCTATTTTGTTGTAATAATAGCATAACATACTCTTGTCATTTGTAGTCCTTTATAGTCATTAAAGATTTTCATTAATGCATCTAAACTCTTAATCTCCAAACAATTACATAACTTACTCTTTATCACTGTTCAAGCAATAAAACCTCTCTCACAAATAGCAATGCCCGAACAATGGACAAGAGCAACTTGACAAAGAGTAAGAACATTTGGATAAGCATCCCCCCAAAAAACTATTGCAAAAAAGACTTGAAGTTACCTTTGGCCATGTAAATCATACCCAATCTCTAGAAGCTTGATGCTTAAAGTTTCTAAATTCTTTCTCGAACTCATTAACTTCTATCATTTCAAGGAATTCCTCTATATTTAGCTTTTTAGGGGAGCCATAAAATGAAGTTAATTGATCTATGTCTTGGATTCCATAGTCTTTAAAGGCCTTCTTGTGTATTTGATGCTGTGCAGGCACAAGTATTTTTAAACTATTAATCACAGAATTATCTTGAAATTGAGAATTCAAGTTACTTATCATTGACTTAGCAAAAGCAACTTGAAATTCTAAGGCCATATTAAAGTCTTCTCCATTAAATTTATGTTTGAAATCATGCTCATAAAATTCTTCCCATGCAAAGCACCTGTTAATGTGTATAAATACCCTTTTTCAGGCTTTAGTCAACAAGGTTTTCATATTCATATACTCTAACAATTAATGCATTCACATCAGGAGGAGGATAATCAATGTAATACTGCGTTATGGATACAATATCATTCTTCATAAGACTATCTACGGTTGTGACATCTACAAAGTCTTTTTGAAACATTTGGCTTAGTATTGTTAAACCTCTCAAAATGTTAGCTAAGAAATGTAAGCAATAAACACACTCAAAACCAGCCAATTCTTCATAAATATGCAATGCCTCTCTTTTTGTGATCTCAAGTATGGCATCTAAAGGCTTACATACTCTACTAATAGCTCCATATCCATTTAACCATCTCACATCAAAACTATGCTCAAGTCGAAGGCATAGCAAACCTATGACATGATGTGTGAATATGTGATTTTAAGTTTCTAATTTTACAATTTTAATTTGGTCTAGCCAACCTCTTGAAAAAGTAAGCATCATTCTTTTTTCCTTTCAAATTCAACTGCAATTGAATGATTCATTTGAAGCTAACACATTAATTGAAGTTGAGCCTCCAACATTATTGATGTTTTTTAAAACCTTTTTAGAAGGATGTTTGGCTATGTTTTCAATCCCAGCCCGTGCAAGATGGGTTCCTGGTCTCTTATCTTTCAATTTAGGTGTTGTTTCTCAAAAATAAAAAGAGTGGTTGTTATCTTACCGTGTTTTTTGATAATAGTTGAAATTTGCTATCTTTTGTTGTGTTCCCTTCCCTTTGAAATCTAAGTTTCTTGAGCCTTTATCTTTAAACTAGAATGGCTCTAAACTTCACAAACCTTTAGCCTATAAACAATTGTATACCAAAAATAATTTGTAAATTGTTGCCAATCTTTTGCCTCCAACCTATCGCAAATTTTTTTTCCATTCAAACTCCAAAGATGAGAAAGAGAGAAAGAAAGAGAGAGAGGGACACCTGTACATGGGGAAATATATATTATTCTTGCCTTTGTGCTTCAAGGTTCACACAGCTCTTGCTTGCGTTGTCCCAGGACTGATGGAGTCACACACACACACATGTGTGTGTGTGTGTCTCCATAGCCACCAAAGCTGCAGAGCTGATTCTGCCTAACTAGTATATTCTTAGTGGCACATGCGTGCACACGCACACACACACACACACACACTCTCTCCACAATTGTCCAGGCTCGCTAGAAGTCCAATTGCCTAATACCCAGGCTTCAAAAAATTTCCGCAAGGGCCCTGTCTAGTATCAAACCTTCATAAATTACCATTGTAGCTTCACAGATGATTGATTAGTGATCAATATTACAACATGGACTTTGCAATAGATGTGGTGCATGCACATTATATAGGCGTGTCCATTGTTCATGCAAGTCCTAGCTAGCAATAACTATCAACGACAATAACTTGAGTTTGGCAGAGGGTCAATATCGCCACTCAACACCAAACTTTTGAAGATCTGCCCTGACCTTAGGCACAACATCGCAGTAAGAGGGTTGCAATGCCACAACAGGCACCTAGGCCACTAGATATTACTCATTGCTTAGTAGCATTTTCTTGATCAATAGTAGAATGTAAGAGGCATATGGTGCAAGAGGTGCAGCAAGAGGCAGTGCCATAGATTTGGCGATGAGTAAGAGATCAATCGCCAAGACTCAATGGTGATGACTCATGAGCAAGTTGCAGTTGAGTTTGAAGTGAAACTTCCTTTGAAGTTTGAATGATGAAACAAGTAGATTTCAGGTGTGTTCTCTCTCTCTCTCTCTCTCTCTCTCTCTACAGTTTGCTGGCACTGGGCACAATCTAGCTTTAATTATAATTAAAGCTAAAACGTTAAAGTTTAAAAGGTAATTTAAAATTAGAATTTGATGCTAGGTGGGTTAGTTGTTTTATGTTTATTTAATATTAGTTATATTATATGTATTATTTAAAATCCTTTTCTCTATATATTTAAAAAGATATTATCCTTCTACTCTAACAATGAGAAGGATACTCTCCTTCCATGGTAAAGGTGAAAGGGTTCAAATCCTATTCACTTACATTTTTCAAAGGGAGGTAGTTCCTCCTCACTTTCAATCAAACTAGTTTTGGGTTAAAATGAACCGGCCTTAGGATGAAGTGAACCCACCTATTACCTGAGCACAAGCACAGAAGGGTAAAATCCTCGATCAAAGGCATTGGAGCCTGCAAATATCAGGACTGCGAGTTCCAGCCCTTGCACGTTTCTATCACAGCAAATTACAATGACTAATTCATCAATCTGAGGTGAATAATTAATGTCTAATTGCGCGTGCAAGCTAGTGTGGGTGCAGTTAGAGTACGTGTGCGGATATGGGGGATGACTGAGGTAGTACTTGTGTCTGGGAGCATATGTTTTTCCTTTGTGATATTGCCTATATATAAGAAGGTAGGCTGTTACTTGTTATTTCTTGGGTTTTCGAGACATAGCACGCGAGCACCAAATCCTTTTCTTTTCGACTAGGATAAAATTGTATACATCCCCCGTGCAGACTATCGTTTGCTCGAAGCTGGAAACTACAGTCTGAGTCTGGAAGCTGAGAACCTTGGAGGTGGATCATGCTGCAGGAGAGACGCCATTGCGCCTTTGTCTATAAAAGAGGTTCGATCTGATGAGGATATGAAACCCATTAGCTCCTTATGAGAGGCTGAGCAAACAAAGGTTTGCGCCATTTCCTATGCTTCGCTTTCATGAAAAAAGCATTTTTTTTGATAGCAGATGCAAAGAATTTGGTTCTCTTTATCCTTTTGAGTCAAATTACGTGTTCTTGTTTGTCCAACATATATAATGCTTCAGGTTTTAGTTTGTCCAAAGAAAAAGAGAAGAAGAAGATGCAAGGGTTTGCATAGAGAAAACACAGAATGTAGGAATGCGATAAAATACAATAACTTTGACAAAGACAAAAGAATGCCAAAAGGAGAGAAGAGCAAATAAAATGGATCAGGTCGCTTCTCGAACTCAAAGTGTACAACAAACACAATGAAAGCATTAGAACTCAAGAAGAAGAGAACTCACAGTGCTGAATGAATGAGTGAATGATCAAACTCTATGCTTGTATGATACAATGGTTCTCCATGTCTCGGGTGGACTAGGAATGAGGTGAGCTAGAGGAGTTAGAGACACTAATGACACCTTCCAAAGGGTGTTGTACCTTGGGCAAACAGCAAGCAGTCTTTGATGATGTCAGTATGAGTGACCAGGTGACCAAAATGCAGATGTGTTGATGAAGACAATGCTACCTATCTTGACTAGGCTGGGAATTGGAAGTGGCAGGATGGTGGCCTGTTGGGCAGCAAAATGCAGGTAGTCAGCTGCTGTATCAGACCTCTATGATGGAAAACATAGTCTTGGGAGTGAAGGAGACAGCAGTAGATGTCTGGATGGTAATATACTGCAGAAAATGCAGGTAGAACTGATCTTGAACAATAGTAGATGTGCTTTCATAGGCAGCTGACAGCTTGGAACTGTAAACACAAGTAGGAGATGATGACAAACGGCTTCCCTGCATGGTTTGGAAGAGTGAAATTGGGTGGTGTTGAGAAAAATGCATTATATAAACTGATTAGCTCTTGATTACAGCCCCAAAACTCAAATTAAGTTCGCAAAGGATATCTCAGTTTTTGTTGTCTACTGTTGTCATCACTTGGTGCATGTTGTGCAACTAGATTTACTGTGTTTACTGTTGATGACCGTCTTCTAGCCATTGCCTTGTCTAGATTTGGTGTCGCTAGTTGCTGACGGCATTGTTCAGTGAGCATCTTGCTTTTCTTGCTGTCGCCTGCCAGTCCACATCAGCCTGTGGCGTGCATTTAGCAGTTTGCTACCATCTCTTGGCTGCCACATCATCATTCAGCTTGCACTTACTGATTTCTGCATCTGAATGATCTGTCTGGCTGTCAAAAGCTATGCTTGCTTTTGCCAAACTATTTCTAGAGGCTGTTTGCTGTGATCAGGATCCGTTAGAGTGTGATACACTCTTCAGCTCATACTCTCTGCCCTATTCTCATAGACATGGGAGTTCAAGGTCGGTATTCACTTTGTATAGTGTGCTGTATTGAGCATCATATATATTCAACATTCATTTGTTCTTCTTTAGTGTTCATTATCTCTGAGTTACCTTAACAATAACTAGGTTCTTTATTAGTTTGTGCATTGTCAAATGATTGTGTTGTTATGTGTGGACGAGTATCTCTTTACATGGTATTAGAGCAAGGATTCATTGAAAAAACTTGGGCTTGTGATTGGAGATCTCGTCATTCGGAGCAATTTCACAAAGGGAAGATGACTTTAAACACTTCTACACCACTTCAGTCTTCCGAACCCTCCATGTAGATACTTGTGTAGGAGCGGCCCTCACATCTTACTTCGCAAGGATCCAATACAGGTGGAGAGACATTGGAGTACCAAGCGTGTCCGATTTTCTAAAGCCTTCAAGGCCTTGTTGGCCATCATGATTTCATGCCATCTGAGTTGTTCGTCCAATTGGAATCAAGGCCTTGGCATTTGGCTGTCACGAGGAATTCTTAAACATTCGGTTGACTACATTATGGCTAAGGCCTTTGTGGCTTGTCATGTTGGCACTTGTTGATGACTAGAGGGATTAAGCCTCTTGGCCTCTCATATGGCCCTTCGGCTGTTGTGACCAAAGACTAAGGATATTAGACTTGACACGACCGAAGGCCGAATGGGGATCACTCATAAAATAAAAGGTTAAGATTGTTAGTCTTTGACACAACTAAAGGCCGTTTGACAATTCTAAAGGCTCTTGGCCTTACTATCCATGTACGGCTGATAGAAAGAATATTTCAGGGGCCAAGTCCTCATCCTTTTGAATGGCACTTAGCCAATTCTATACGTGTGGAGGTCTCCATGGCCCTTGTTTCTAGAATGATTCCTTTTGAGAGATCATATGCGAAATCCAAAGGCGATTGAATGCTTGTTAAAGATGAGGCTTAGATTTCCCTTCCTCACAATCTAACCTTGTCTTGTCTCCTTCCCTCTCCTCCACAGCACCCAACTAGTACTTCTTTTCTCTTGTGTCTATTCTTTTAACTCCATGAGCTTTTACAGGAATCAAGACACATAAAGTGCAAAAACAAAAATTCCAACACTAGAACTAAGAAGAGATAAGAAGCCTTGCTACCAAGCAAACCACATATTCTTCTTAAGCCCCCTGCTTTAGATTCACAAGTAGACCCTTTACTGAGTCCATAGGATGCAAAAATGAGACAAAAAACAGAGAAGATTTTTTATGGGTTTTATTTTCTAAGATTTTTTCCCAAGGCTATACTAGTTTGCTAATCTACTTCAAATCCGACTTCTATGCCCAAAATCTTTGAATCTTTCCTACTTCGTCAGTCCTACTCTATCTTATATCCGTATCAAGCTCTGTTCCTATTCCATTTTGGAGTACGCGCTCCTAATCCGTTTTAGGGTAGTGTTTCTATTCCAATGTATGATAAAGAGAATGCTTGTTTGCCTTCATAGATGATTTTGTCATGTCTTGACAATGGAACCATAATGTTGAAGCTTTAACAAGCTTGACTGCCCGACTTGACGGAACACTTATTGTTTCAAGCACTTCATCCGATTTGGCAATGGCAACCTCTCACATAGCCTATACATCCTTTGAACTCATCAATCTATCCATTCTTCTCCCAAACCATATGAAAGCAAGCATGAATGAACCGACAAGGGTGTAGTGAACTCATGGCCTTACCTTCTCCTCAACACCACCAAGCGGCGGCTTGATGGTGGCTCCATGATTTGTGCGATGGTACTCAATTTCCAACCTCTACTCCGTAGCTCCTTATGGTACTCGATTTGCAATCTCTACTCCATAGCTCATGATCCGCAATCTATACTCCATAGCTCCCAATCCGATCCACAAGCACTTGATTTGCGAGAGGAAATGCAAACAAGAAGAAAGACAATCCAATCCCTCCTTCAATTAACCTCTCACTCACAAAGGGGAAGAAGAGAAGAACGGACGCAAGGAAGGAGCTTTACCTTCCAAGTCCCTCACTCTCTCCCTTACTCTCATACTCTCACTCTCCCTCACTCTCAAGATGGAGCACAAGTAGATAAAATAGAAGCAAGAAGAAGAAGCATGCTCTTAAGTTTGCACACCACAAGAATGAGCTTATCTATTCACTTTCTGGTTTTTATACAGGGAGTTTTGAGTTTGGGCTTCCACTTAAGTTGGGTGCTTGTCTATCTTATTTAGCTCTTGGCTGGCCTT
The DNA here is from genome assembly GCF_053477565.2 of Lygodium microphyllum. Lineage (NCBI taxonomy): Eukaryota > Viridiplantae > Streptophyta > Polypodiopsida > Schizaeales > Lygodiaceae > Lygodium > Lygodium microphyllum. The sequence continues at coordinate 17,151,714 of NC_141153.1, read as the reverse complement.
ACTTGGTTTATGTATACATATTAGATTACACCGATCGGCAGAAAGTGAATGCAAGCTAGTGTCCATGCCCTTGCTGAGCTATGAGTCTTTTTACCCGATAGAAAATATTACAACTTGCATGGGCATTATGGGTGGGTTTCAAAATAATATTACAATTAATTGTATGATTGTGGGCTTTGACAAAAAATTATATACCTTGTGCTCTTTGCTTGATTTGCAATGCTCTTTACTTTTTCCACCTTTGTGTGTCTTTGTTGATTTGCTTTGCTCTCTTGTTGCCTTCCGTTCTATAGTTAACTTTCTTGAACCTAGCCAACAAACCTACTAGAAAGCACTAATCAATGGGGTGGTAAGAAGCCAAATCAAGGATCAAATCAATTGTTTGTAGTAGAAAGCTTCCACTGTTGGTGAATCTATATGGGCCATAGCCTTTCAATTTGGATCCATAGGAGTAGAAGTTGCCTTATATCCCTCCATCTCAAATGTGGGCAAAAGCTCCTGTACATACCACTGCATGGATATAAAAATTGCCCTCCTCGAAGTTTGGTAAATCTCATGGCCTAAAAAGAAATGGAGAAGGGCCATATTCGTCATCTCAGACACCTCATGGAGTGTCTCCTTTTTCTATTTGACCTTTTGGGCATGTTCATCTGTTAAGATAAGATCATCCACATAAAGCACGAACAACGCGTACCCTTTAGGTGAGGTGTAGACATACAATTGGGGATTGGAAGAGGAACGCTTATACCCCAACTTCCCTTGGAGGAACGAGTCTATCTTCTTATTTGAAGAATGTGGAGCCTATTTGAGGCCATAAAGGGCCTTCTTCAACTTGTACACCTATTTATCTGATGAGAGAAAAAGTTAGGAGGCTGCTTAACATAGATCTCCTCCTTCAAATCACCGTTTAGGTCCTAGGAAGGTAGACTTCACATTGAGTTGATAAACCGGCCATCTCATATGGTTGGCTAAGGCAAGAACAGTCCTAATGGTAGCCATCCAAGCTATAGGTGCGAAGGTGTCATGGAAATCCAACCCTGGCCGTTGTGCAAAGCCCTTTGCAACAAGCTGCAACTTGTGCTTATCTAGAATGCCATCACTGTGGTATTTGGTCTTAAAGACCCATTTAAGCTTTTAACACCAGTCACCTTTTATGAACGAGTCTAGGCACAAGTCCCCAAGTGCTAGTTTGCTCTATAATATCGAACTCCTATTCCATAGTCTTTTTTCAATGCTGTGATTGTAGAGCCTTCTTTACGGAGGAAGACTTTGGAATATCCATTGGGGCCAACTCAATGGGTGAATTTGGTAGTGAAGCAATCTCCTTCTCCACTGAGGGTGGAGCCTCAATAGGCAGAGGCTCCAAAGGTAGTGGAGCAAGTGTCCTATTGTCACCTGGATCTCCAAGAATGGGATGCTCAACACCCCGCCTCCGTGGCTGGAAACTCCACAAATCAAACATCTCGACTCGTGTACACTTCTCGGGAAGTGGGATCATAAAGTTTGTATCCGTGGGATTGCGAGCTATATCCCATGAACACTTGTTTCTTGGAAGCAAGCTCAAACTTGTCCCCTCTTCTTCTTCAGGATGTGAACATAGGTATCACACCCAAACACTCTGAAACGAGAAACATTTGGCTTTTGTCTAAAGTGTGCCTGAAAAGGGGTCATACCAACCATGGCTGAAGTAGGGGATTGATTATGGATGTGGATAGTGGTGGTAACTGCTTTGGCCCAAAGACATTGAGGTGTTTGATGATGCTCCATCATAGTCTACACCATCTTGATCACATTGCGATTCTTCTGCTTCAATATGCCATTCTCCTGAGGGCTATTCGTGTTGGCAAACTCCTAGTGAATGCCATGATCTTTACAAAATTGAGTTAGCCCTGTTAGAGATCATAGCCTGTTTGGTGGGCAGGCAGGCCTGCACAGTCGGACCAGCAGGGTGCTGCACAGTCGGACTGTGCAGTCGGACTGCCACGTGGCAGTCCGACTGCCTGCAGCCGACTTATTCCAGGCTGCGCCCTATTTCTGGCGCCCCATTTCAAGCAGTTTTTCGGCTATATATTGCCAACGTTTCCAGCAGTCTGCCCACTCTTCTCTGTCGCAGATTACAGACCGGTGCTGTGCAGTTTTCTGTCTCTGTTCACAGATTTCAGACAGCAGACAGTGCAGACTGCAGCAGACTTCGAGGTGGACAGCAGGTCGCATCGTCGAGGTGGAGACACGCAGTCCAGCGCACTGCGCCCGTGTATATCTTTGTATTCAGCATTCTTTATACAGCAGATCTTCATTGTACACTGTCTCTTTCTCTCCCTTCTCTCTCTGCGTTCTCTCTCTCTCAGTCCTACGCTTCCGCACTGCTGCACTCTAACATGGTATCAGAGCAGAGTTTGAGGGCTGACTGAGCGTAGAATCAACCTGAAGTGAATTTTCCATCGCGACACAAATTTGCGTTTTTTGCATTTAAGGGCAGATAGGAGGGCTGTGCCTTGGAACAAGGCTGAAATGAGTGTGGGCGCACAGGAAAGGAGTACAGGTGGTGGATTTGCTGCTGTTTACTGCTGTTTGACGTGGAGGAAGTTTGAGTTTTCAACCTAAAAGTGCAGGTTTTGCTTTTTCATCGCCTCCGGCGGGTGAAGAAGCTTCTGGACGCGGAAGAGCCTTAGCAGGCTGAGTTTACCCAGTCAGAGGGGGCTGCTTTTGCGTTTGAGAAGGCATTGCAGGTGAAGATGTCTACAGAGATGGACTTGGAGTTCCAGGCGATTATGGACCGGAAGGTGCCTGTCTTACCGGCTCTTCTTACAGATCAGAAGCTTGACGGCGACAACTACCGCATTTGGCGCGTTATGATGTTGGCCATCCTTGAGTCCTATGATTTGGCGGAGTTGGTCTAGGAAGATATTGACCGGCCTTCGGTAAGAGATGAGTCCAAACTCTCTTCCGATGCTCGTGCGGAGTTGGCCAGGGCCCAGTCTCATTGGGACAAACTGAATCCCAGGATTCGATCCTTTCTCTTTCTATCATGCACTACAGCCGTGATCGCTCACATCGAGCACTTGACGGTGGCTCGTGAGATATGGCTGGAGCTTGATCAAATGTACGATCGGATGACCCTAATGAAGAGGGTTTCTTTGGAGGTCCAGATGTGGACTTTGTCCGTCAATAAGTCTTCTTCGCTAAGGGAACACATTAACAAGCTAAGGCAGCTACAGATGCAGGTTCAGAATGCGGGAAAGCCGATTTCCTCCGAAGACATGGTGATCACACTATTGTCCCAGTTGCCGCCACGATTCGGTACATTTTACTCTGCCCTTATTGCTTCGGGGCGAGAGTCTACTCTTCGCTGGGAAGAGTTGGTTCCTATGGTCTTGGACCAAGAGGAACAGTTAAAGGAACAGAATGCTTCCAAGACGGAGGCGTTGACAGGTCAAGCCTCTCAGAAGAAGGGGAAGGACCAAAAGAAGAAGAAGGGGGATAACAAGTCCAAGAAGGACAAGGAGAAGGACAAGGACAAAGACTCCACATGTAATATTTGTGGAAAGACTGGCCATTGGAAGAAGGATTGCCCTGACAAAGACTCGAAGGACACCAAGAAGAAGGAAACCAAGGATTCTGGAGCGGTGGCTGCACCCTCATCAGCTGCATTTCTACATTTAGTTGTCATTGAGACGCTTCACCGAATGCTTCTGATGCTGCGATGACGGCTCCCCAAGCTCGAGAGTGGATTGTTGATAGTGGTGCCTCATGGCACATGACTCCTTCATCAGATGGTGTTGCCCAGCTGCGACCTTCGCGTGGGCAGGTTCTCATTGGAGACAGCTCTTTAGTTTCTGTTGCAGGTCGGGGTAAGATGCAGCTTATTCCGGATGGACGAGGTGGCACCCATACCTCAGAGGTTTTGCATGTACCAGGATTAGGGTACCATCTTCTTTCAGTTCATAAGATTTGCTCCCTTGGTCTTTTGGTGGAGTTTGACAGTTCTACTGTGCGAGTCCTTGATCGTGAATCGAGGAAGGTTCTATCATCTGGATATGAGGAGAACGGCATTTACAAACTGAAGTCTTCCACTGCCCTCTCTACTCTTCTTCTTACCTCACAGTCACAGTTTGAATTATGGCATGCTCGGTTTGGTCACCTGAACTATGACTATCTTCGGAGGGCGTCACGTGGACAGCTTGTTCGAGGGTTGCCGGATATAGTGGTGAGCCAGCAGCCATGTGTCTCCTGCATACGGGGGAAGCAGCATAGAGATGCCATTCCCCACACCGCTTCGCGGCGGTCTACTTCACCGATGGAGTTAGTATCTACGGATCTATGTGGCCCTATGAGGAATGAGTCCCTGCGTGGGAGCTCGTACTTCATGCTGATCGTGGATGATTATAGCAGGATGACATGGGCCTATTTTTTGGCACTAAAGTCAGAAGCTTTCTCGCACTTCAAGGATTGGCTTCTCTTTGAGGAGAACCGATCAGGCCGGAAGTTGAAGACCTTGCAATCCGACAAGGGAGGTGAATTTGTGTCTAATGAATTTGCTCGGTTTTGTGCAGATAGAGGAATTCACCAGGAGTTTGCCAATACCAATACTCCTCAAGAAAATTGTATTCTAGAACGGAAGAACCGTAGTGTGATCGAGATGGCGCGCACCATGATGGAGCACCGACAGACCCCACAGGTTCTGTGGGCCGAGGCTGTGGCTACTGCAGTCCACATCCTTAATCGATCCCCTACTTCGGCCGTAGCAGGGATGACTCCATTTGAGGCTTATTTTGGGACGAAGCCAGATGTTTCTTACTTTCGAGTCTTTGGGTGTGATGCCTATGTTCACATTCCCAAGGCTCACCGTGACAAATTTGAAGCGGCTTCCCGAAAACAGGTATTTGTTGGCTATAGCTCCCAGTCCCAAGGCTACCGACTGTATGATCTCGTCAACCGGGATGTATATACTAGCCGTGATGTGCGGTTTGTGGAGGTTTCGGCTTCTTCAACGGGTGATGAGCATCCCGTTCTTGGAGATCCAGGGGAGAGTTTGGCTCCTTCTACAGTTCCACTGGAGCCTGTGCCTTTTGATTATGATTCTGTTTCTGACACAGAGTCTACTGTTCCACCGGACCCTTCTGAGGAGTTACCACCGGTGGACATTCCAGAGTCTTCTACTGATGGAGAACGACGAGGGGAGGTTCGGCCTCCTCCTCGCTGGGCCCGTGACACACTCCGTGATTCAGGGATCGAGGGGGTTCCTGAGGAGTGGGGACCGCAGGATGGTCAGCGGCGGTCACGGAGGCACCAGGCGCATTCTTCGGAGCTTGTTTGCTCCAATTATTGTTTGATGTCCCGTGTTATGCAGGATCGAGAGCCCACCTCCGTGAAGGAGGCTTTACAGTCCGCCCCATGGAAGAAAGCTATGGAAGCTGAGTTGGAGGCTATTGAGAGGAATGGCACTTGGTCACTTGTGCCACGCCCCCCGAAGAAGAAGGTGATTGGAGTCAAGTGGGTCTTCAAGACCAAATATCTCAGTGATGGTACTTTGGATAAGCACAAGGCTCGCCTTGTTGCTAAGGGTTTTGCCCAGCGCCCAAGGATTGACTGTCATGACACCTTTGCCCCCACAGCTCGTATGGCAACCATTAGAGCTGTTCTTGCTTTGGTTGGCCATAGGAGATGGCCTGTTTATCAGTTGGATGTGAAGTCGGCCTTCCTGAATGGTGATTTGAAGGAGGAGATCTACGTTGAGCAGCCTCCTGGCTTTGGTTCTTCAGATGGGAAAGTCTACAGGTTGAAGAAGGCCTTGTATGGTCTCAAGCAGGCCCCGCGAGCTTGGAACGAGAAGATTGATTCGTTCCTCCAGACTCAGTTGGGATATCGGCGGTCCAAGGCCGATCCACAGCTGTATGTTCACACTTCCGAGGATGGTTGTGTGCTGTTTGTATTATATGTTGATGATTTGATTGTCACAGGTGATAATGCACAGCAGGTCCAGGAGACAAAGTCAGCTTTACATCGGACGTTCGAGATGACGGATTTGGGGCTACTCCATTTCTTTTTAGGCCATGAGATTTATCAGTCTCAGAGGGGGATCTTTCTCTCCCAACAGAGATATGTACAGGAGCTCTTGGTGTCTTTTGAGATGGAAGATTGTCGGGCCCTCTCTACTCCTATGGATCCGAACTAGAAGGCCACTTCCCATTCAGCTTCTCCTTTGGCGGATGTGTCCCGCTATCGACAGTTGATAGGGTCTTTGATTTGGCTTCTCAACACCAGGGTTGATCTATGTTTTGCTGTTGGGCTCTTGGCAGGGTTCATGAGTGAATCTAAGACGGTGCATTGGCAGGCTGCTCAGAGGATACTTCGGTATCTCAGGGGGACGTCTGATTTGGGGATTCATTACCCCGCAGGGACAGATGGGTCAGATCTTGTACTTGCAGGTTGGAGCGACTCGGATTGGGCCGGTGACGTGGACCACAGGCGGTCTACAACAGGTTACTGCTTTACTTTGGGTGCAGGTGTTATTTCATGGAGTAGCAAGAAGCAGCCCACGGTAGCCCTTTCATCTACTGAGGCGGAGTATCGGGCCGCGTCTTCCACCACATGCGAGGTTGTGTGGCTTCGGAGATTGTTGGAGGAGCTTGGGTGCCCCCAGACTCGTCCTACATTGCTGTGATGTGACAATGAAAGTTGCATTGCCTTGGCGAGGAATCCTGTTTTTCATGCCCGGACGAAGCACATTGAGATTCAGTACCACTTCATCCGAGAAAAGCTTCTGGATGAGACCATCACTGTGGAGTATTGCAAGACGGAGGACAATCTTGCGGATCTGTTTACAAAGGCGCTTCCTCAGGCTCTCCTTCGGCAACATTCCAGATCCCTCAGGCTTCTGCCCTGCCCAGGCTCTGAGAGGGGGTGTTAGAGATCATAGCCTGTTTGGTGGGCAGGCAGGCCTGCACAGTCGGACCAGCAGGCTGCTGCATAGTCGGACTGTGCAGTCGGACTGCCACGTGGCAGTCCGACTGCCTGCAGCCGACTTATTCCAGGCTGCGCCCTATTTCTGGCGCCCCATTTCAGGCAGTTTTCCGGCTATATATTGCCGACGTTTCCAGCAGTCTGCCCACTCTTCTCTGTCGCAGATTACAGACCGGTGCTGTGCAGTTTTCTGTCTCTGTTCACAGATTTCAGACAGCAGACAGTGCAGACTGCAGCAGACTTCGAGGTGGACAGCAGGTCGCATCGTCGAGGTGGAGACACGCAGTCCAGCGCACTTCGCCCGTGTATATCTTTGTATTCAGCATTCTTTATACAGCAGATCTTTATTGTACATTGTCTCTTTCTCTCCCTTCTCTCTCTGCGTTCTCTCTCTCTCAGTCCTATGCTTCCGCACCGTTGCACTCTGACAAGCCCTTGGGATATAAACTCCCCTCCCTTGTTGGAATGCGGCGTCTCGAGTTTCCTACCAAACCTATTCTCTTTGAAGATCAACCAATCCTTGAAATGTGAGAATGCTTTGAACTTCAAGGCAAAGAAATATGTCCATGTTATCCTGCTAAAATAATCAACAATTAGCATAAAATACAAACTCACCTTCAGGGATTCCGTCCTCATGGGTCCTCATAAGTTTGTCAAAACAAGCTCCAGGGCTCCTTAGCCTGGTGTGAAGCCTTGCTCGGAATAGCATCTCTATGTTGCTAGCCACGAATACAAGAGACACATGGCAGGTGGCTCACCCCAATCTCTAGCAACCCACCTACTAGTTGACCACGAGTGGCCTTTTGAAGATACTCATAGTTGAGGTGGCCAAATCGAGCATGCTAAAGCATGGTTTGAGTCTGTGAAGAAATGATAAGAGAAGAATGTTAGTAGATATGTCAGTTCATGGTTGAGTCAGTGCATGTAATTCAATGACTAGGCACGAGTATATTTCCTAGATTATTTTTGGCATTTTATGATGGCTATTTTAGCATTTTATGCTGGTTGACCAGCATTAAATGTTGGCCGACCTATTGCCATTTATGGCATTATTTTTACCTATTTATTTTAGGCACTCCTCCATAGTGATCACATTCATCATTTGATAGGTTCTGGTGGAGAGAGGGAGATGGTGCTAGTTACATCAGCATTTTGGTGTCTACTGGCTGTGGTCTTTTTTTCTTGTAGGACCACTACTTTTAGTGCCGTTCCTACCTGCGTTTTGTCATCAGCATCTGCATTTTGCTCGTTTGCTTTTGTGCAGGGTTGGGCGATAGGTTTCAAGCTGTTTTTTGGCTGTGTTCCCCCCTTTGACTCCGGGCATGGTGTCGGTGCCTACTACGGCTTCCTCTACTTGTCCTCAAAGAGTTTCATCTGCCGAAGGCGATGAAAACTCAAAATCGCTTGAAAAGGTTGAAAACACAGCCTTTCCTCCTCCACCAACAGTAAGGACAAAAAATAGCAACTTCGCTCCTTTGTGCTGTACCTGTTCACCTAAGCCTCTATAGGCTATGAAAACAAACTTTTATTTTGAAGAATCCCCTTGATTAGGTTTGCCCATGATCAATCAGTCCTACATTGCTGTGATACCATTTCAGAGTGCAGCGACGAATGTGGAAGCATATGGACAAGACTTAAAGACAATGAACACAAGAGAAGAGGGAGAGAGAAAAGAGACAGAAGAATGCTGAAACCTGCAGTCAATGAATGCTGAAATGAAGAGGGCAGATGTACAAGGGCTGTTGATGTATCTCCTCGTGTTGGAACTCTTTTACCAAACCTGAAAACACAAGTGACAAGGGCAGGCTGCACAAGTGCTTTATATAGCATAAAAAGAATGCAACAAAATAGGCAGGTTGGCCAGCCAGGCTGACTGCTTCCAGATTTGGCCAACCTGCCAAATTAGCCCAAAACTCTCTAATCCGGCTGCCTACAAAAACTGCAATGAATGTGACCTACCTGCCCTCTCACGTGGCACTAGACTGCCTGGCAAAATTGCTTAGAAGTTGGCGCTTTCTGAAAAAGGATACCCAAATAACTGATAGGAAATGCGTAAGTCCCTGTGAGAGAACTGACTACACCAATTGTATCTTGAGAATGCTAGTCTAGGGGATGACTAATCTCTAATAGATGAATGGGTGGAGTGAGTGGCATATATGTAGGCATAGATTGTCTCTAGTGTTACCCAACTCTCTGGAGTGACGCCTATTGAAGTCTCTTGGGTGGCTCCTAGAAAGACTTTTTGGGGCTGTAAATGGAAATCAAAATAAGAATGAAGGCGAAGAAATGTATTGAATGACTTGGTTTCTCAACAACCTTTAGGATCTCTACTTTTTTCGGTGATGTAGATGCATCTATGGGGGAGGCTCGACCGCCATCTCACACACTTTTGAGGTTTTTGCATGGGGCACCCTCCCAAGCTTTCTAGAGTGTAGATCAATTGATACCATAGTTTGTCTACATGTCCATGCCTAGTGGAGCTATTGCTTATGTTCCAATGCCTTAGTCAACAGTTGGGCAGGGCTATAGAGTTCCAGTGAGTCCCAATGCCTCCTCTAGGGCACCTTTTGGCTACACTCAACCTATTTTTGCCTACTCATCTTATCGTTTATATTCCTCTTACCCCTCTTATTTGACACCTCATAGTTCTTCCTCCTTGTCAGTCAAGTAATATTCACTGGCAAGGCTTGTTTCAATGGGTCTAACCACACTACTTGGTCAAACTTAATGAGTCATGTCCTAGATTCAGAGAACTTGTGAGACATTGTACAAGGGATGGAGTCTCAACTAGACCCTCACCTTTTTTCATACGAGGTTGTCTGTTCTTGGAAGGCCCAAAATGCCTTCACCGCCTTTCATCAAGTTGATGCAAGGTACTCTCAAAGTTTCATTCCCAATTACAACATTTTGACCTTGCATTGGAGCGATGAGAACACTTGATTGATTGGTATGTGGCTTGGGATGGGACTTGTATAAATCTTAACCATGAGCTCCAAGAATTCGGGATCACAAACTAAAATGACCTTAAGGTCAAATTGGCTGAATATTGGTGATTACTTGTTGAGTTCTCCATCAAAGGGGCTCCTAAGTCCCTTGACAACTAGGTCACATTGTTCTTAAACAAGCTCCCAAGGAAATATTTTCACTTTATTCAAACTACTCACTCTTAAGATGAGACTCTTGCTACTGGTTCTCAAAAAGAACAACACATGAAAGGCAAGAAACAAAATCTAAATTAAAATCAAACTCAAACTCAAACTCAAAATCAAAACCTACCAAGCTGGAGTCTAGTTTGCTCTCAAACTTGGGTGGGTTGAATGTATCCAGGATAAATAGGTATTACTAACATTGTTAAAAGGTTGGCCATTTTGATAACGAGTGTTTATCAAAGGCAACAGGCACACAACCTAAACATAAGAATGAGACCCCAATCCCGCAGTTAGGTAATCACCAACAGAGGAGGCAAGGTGGTGGCAACCAAAATTAGGAGTAGTGGAAAACTCAAAACCACATTGCCACCGGTTAGTCATCACAGCTAATTTCGTTTCCAACTCTAGAGGGTATGTTTGAATGGTCTATTGGACCACAAGCCTACCTTGTCTTTGTAGAAACATGAATGGATGCGAGCTTAGTCCATATTTGCGAGTTATCTTCTTAGGAGGTGACTGCAAAGGCCTACTCTACCCGATCAAGCACATCTTTACTTGTTTGGATTGTGGATAGTGGAGCCATTCATCACATAACTTCTATTTAGGGCACTTTGGTCTCCCAAGCCCGTATCTCTAACAATGCTCGATGTGGGAACAACTCCTTGGTCAAGATCCATGGTTTAGGTCATGTCAAGTTTGATAGTGACAAGGTTTGGGATCTTGCTTTGCTAGATGATTGTACTATGTTCCAAACCTTGGGGTAAATCTCTTATCCGTTCAATAGCTTTGTTGATTGGGGCGAGTGATCTTCTTCACTATGACCATAGTCAAGGTCATAGACTCTCAGATTGGTTTAGTGATTGCTTGCGGTGAGGTACAACCTAGTGGCCTCTATATGATGACTCGTTTTCTATCCTAGCTGATTGCCGAGGGGTCTAGGTTCCATCATTTCTAGGCTTTAGCTTTTCCCACATCCTTTCCATATACCCCCATTGTTGTTGTATATTCTACTAGCCTATTACTTCGTCATTGATACCCAGTAGTGGTAGGGATAGCTTGCTTGTTTTATGAAAGCCTTTGAGACTGGTTACTTGTCTCCTTTTTGTTACTTAATTGTCCCTCACCTCCCCTTTTTGAAACAATGATTATCAAATAACCAAAGAAAAAAAAGTTCATTGTGGTTTCATTCGCCTTGAAGGACTTGGTAGACGAGTGAATAGACGACATGCATCCTTTGTCCGATGCCTTGGCCTATTTGGGGTGATTACTTGGACTCCCTTGGTAAGATAACCAATGTCTCTGTAGTCTTGGTAGGCCATTGGGCAGCCACCGTGTACCCTTTGTTCGATGCCCTAGCTTATTTGGGGTGGGATGCCCTTGGGGTAAAAATATAACAAAAATAATCAAAATTCGGGTTGGGCTTTCTTTCTTGCTTAGTTTTTGGGCCTAAGAGGGGGTGTTGAGCTAAAATGAGCATTACATGTTGAATTAGCCTCTTAAATAGCTCAAAAAATGCTTGATTAATTAAATTCCTAATTTAGTTCATGGTTCAAGAGTTTTGAAACAATGCGCGGTATGAGGTCTTGAAATTTTCTATAAATATGCCGACTACTTCCATTTAGTCTTAATCTTGTTTTTGTAGGTTTTAGAAGCTGTATCTCTGTTGCCCACACCTCCTTCCCGGAGAACATCATGGTTAAAGATTCCCCTTGCTATATGCTACCATCTTGCGTCTCATTCTAGCCTCTATCTCTGCACTTGTTGGTTGTCACCATTAATTTGGAGTTGTCGCTTGGTCCTTTGGAGCTGCGTTTACTGTTGTCACCACTTGTTGGAGCTGTTGCCATCACTCTCCTACTATCGCCTCATCATTTGGCATTTACATGTGGTATTTTTTTCTCTCTTTTGCTTGTCGCTTGGCTCTTGATGGCTACATTTGGACTCATCTGTTGTCGCCTAGTTTTTCTCTCTCCTCAAGTATGCGTTTTTGGTCTTTCTCTCTCCTCATTGTTTGTTTGCATTAAATCTAGCCTTTTGTGGCTGCGTTTGCTAGTGGTTGACTCTTGGAGACTACCTTTGTTGCCTTTTGGGGATTTGTCAAGAGCACACTGTATGACACACTCTCGCACTCAGCACTGCTACCTCGGTCCTCGAGACACGAGAGTTTAGGGTACAATTTTCGTTCATGCATGGTTGGTTTGCTGCATGAGCATTGTATATTCAATATTCATTCATTCATTTAGATTCACTGTGTTCATTGTCTTTGGTTATCCTAACCCTAGGTGTGTTCTTCTAAGTATATGCTTTGTCATATGCTTTAGTTTATGTTTTTGCATTAGGGTATTCCTTCTCATCAAGTTGTTCCTAGTTGTTGGCTTGTGCATTGAGCCATCGTGGATAGCTACATTTTCAAGCTTGATTAGTCTCTTGCTGGTACATCGCCCTTGGAGGACATCCATTTCTCTAACACTTCTATGCATTGGTTTTTACCGCCTACTTCCTTTTTTAACGTCCCTTAGCTCCTAGTGGCGGTTTCTACACTCTGGATCCATCTCTAGTGGATGATATACTTTGATGACTCCCTCAAGCCTGCTCCCACAAGAGCCATTGGCTATCAAACAACTCTCTTTTTGAACATTGTGTACATATATTCATTTGTATTCAGCATTCATTCTGTTTCATTAAAGTCTCTTCTACTTTATTTTGTGCTTTTGCATATTTGTCTTAGTTATTGTGTTTTAGTAATGTTCATACCTTTTATATTTTCTTAGTGTAAACTCTAGCCTATCTTCACATGGTATCAGAGCTGGTGCTCTACTAAGAATATCATGCATTATCATGGAGGTTTGGTTTGTATGAGATACAAGAGCAACACGTAACCAACTCACAATGGTTGAGACACCTTACTCTTGGGAAGCTTTGGTGTCTTCTCAGGAACAGTGAAGTGCCCCTAGTGCATTTGCATTGTGTCACTTCATGATTGTGGTGACCAATGCTACTAGTATCCATCCAGATGTCCAAGTATATAACAACTTTGTAGGTGGGTTAGGAGCCAGAAATAGGCCATGCTTAGATGGCACAATTTTAGGAAGTATAGGCTAAGAGGTCATAAAAAATACCTCTCCTAGTTAAGATGTGGTTTGTATGAGGATTGTACAATCGGTATGCCTTGGCCTTAGAAGAGTAGCCTATGGAAATCAAGAGCTTTGTTTTGGGCACTAGCTTATCCATCTTGTCGTTAGGAGTATATGTGTACATATGGCTCCCAAAGACATGAAGGTAGGAAATGGAAGGTCAAGTGCCATAGAATGCCTTGAAGGGGTCTTATAAGGGACCATAGTTGTGGAGCATGTTTAGAATGTATATGTAGGTGTTAATAGCTTTTGAGTAGCGGCAGTTAGGAAGCTCTACAACAAACAATATCAAGTGTACCATGCGCATCACAATTTGGTCTCTATGCTCTAGCTCTCCATTCTATGAAAGTATCTTGCGATTGAAGCTCGCATGGCGTATCACTTCTTGTCAAACTCACTTTGTCCTTGTGCTTTTTGTTCTAGTGCTTGTATTTCCTCCATGCTTTTCTCACAATGCTTAGTGTTTTGTGGAAATAGGGAACCAAGTGGAGCTCCTCAAATTCAGGTATGACCATATGCTTCATGAGGACATCTACAATATTTGGGTAATGCTTGTAAATGTTTTCTTGCTTTTCCCATGTCAATGGCCTTTCTAGGAACTTTTTATAATCTTTCACCACATATCCAATGTTAGCATGAACATACATGTAAGCAAGAAAACTTATTTGATTATCAAGTTCCTTGTGGCATTCAATTATCAGTCGATTGTTTCTTTGTGCTAGGGCCTTTGCCATCTTCACGATGGAGCTCTTGACAAGTTTAGGCTTTAAGTTTGTTAGAGATTTTGTTTGTGAAGAGTGTGTCTTGTGAATTACTGAGTTGTTTGTGTTGTTTGTTTTAGAACTTGTGACTTGTGTTATTGAAACAATGGGGGTTCGGCGCTTAGCTAAGGTGATAGGGTTGGTTGTGGCCAAAGGCTATGATTGTTTGGGTTCCCCTTTCGGTTTGAAAGTAGTAACTATGGATTTCTGAGGATCTAGGCCATCATATCCCATCACCGTTAGACAATCTTGGAGAGCCTCACCTTAAGGAGATGCCACACAAATGTATCAAAATCCCTTCATAGTAACCCTATGCAAGATAATTTTGATAATATGAGAGCTAGGAGCTCTTGTACATGTAGTGACCTTTTAGTAAACACTTCCCCGGGGGGGTGGCCGGGGGGGGGGGAGGGGGGGTTGCGCGAAACTCCCACTGAGCTTCCTCTCTTAGTCTTGCATTGGGTATGCATGGTCCAAGAAAATAAAAAAAGTCACAATGACTAAAGTTGTCTCTGAATTATGATCTGCCCATTCATGTTGGAGAGCCTCACCGTAAGGAGATGCCACACAAATGTACCAAGATCCCTTCATAGTGACCCTATGCAAGATAATTTTGATAATATGAGAGCCAAGAACTCTTGTATGGTGCTGGCAGGGGGGTGCAGGGGACTCCCGCTGAGCTTCCTCCCTTAGTCTTGCATAGGGTATGCATGGTCTAAGAAATAAAAAAAGTCATGATGACTAAAGTTGTCTCTGAATCATGATTTGTCCATTCATGTGTTTTCATCAATATAGGTTTTTTCTTCCTAAAGGCAGACCTTATGATAAGTTGTTTTGTACCTCATCACCTGTTTTCTTCAGGTAGAAATTAGAATCACATTTTAGTGTTTGATGCTGCTTTTGTTATCAGCCCAAGGAAAATAAATCAATTATGGAAGATTCAAACTCAAAACCGCAAATTATTTTCAAACTATGGTCTTAACTGCATATATAAGCATATTCGTGGGCTTTTGCAGTATGCTTTATCTTTGTTGCTGTTGAAATACTAGACTTCCCTCCTTGCCTTTCCTACAAAGTTCAACCTAATTTGTTATTTATCTTTCAAGTGCAGAAACAACCATGGGACTGATTCAGAATGGTGCCACTGACGGAGTCATCCCAGAGAAGACTTTGTTTGCTGTCAATTATCCAGGATATCCTACTTCAATGGCAAGAGCTGTGGAAACTCTAGGGGGAGAGGATGGAGTTTCAAAGGTAGGCCACATAACCATGTGTATAGACTTGCAATGTACACATGGGAATTGTATGTATGGAGGCATGCCAATGATAATTTGCATTGAATGTTAGGGACAAGCTGATCATGAGCAGGTTTGAACAGATGCTTTCTGAGTCAGTTAAGCACTAAATGCACATGCAATTAAGGTTGACGTGGCCCATGGTTTGAATGTTCTTGGACTAAAGCTTATGAAGTATTGCCAAGGTGCATATGCATACTATCTGTTGTAGGCAAGAAGTCCGCTAACTTACAATCCTTATTAGTCATTTTTCCTGATAAGATATAGCACTACCGAAGTTTGTAATCATGCTTTTAGCCATAACAAGAATTGGCTTTGCTTAGAGGAGGATCATCTTTGTTAGATTGTTTTGCTTTCTATTATTTCCGTTATTGAGAATTTTGGTAGAGACATGCTCTGCATCTTTAATGAGAGACCCAATCGACTGATTTCATTACTAAAACATGGAATGGCATGGTGTTTACAACATGAATGGAACATAAAATAGCTACATCACATAAGGATAGGTCCTTTGAAGGCAGTCTGGACAGGATACTAAATAGCAGACAAGGTAGGGGAAGTAGTCTTTTGGGTGCTGATTTGTTCAAATAAAAAGCTTGTGATAATCTGGATTGGTCTTTTATGGCCCAACTCATGGAGAACATGATTGTGGCACTCAGGCCCAAGATTTCAAAACTGATATATACAATCGGTAGAGGCTCTTTTTTGTGAGTAATGCATAGTGGCAGTGTTACAGTGGCATTCTTGCTATCCAAGTTTGCTAGATGGGTGCCCATTAAGTCCGTTGCTCTTCACTCTTGCTATGTATCCCAATTTGATAATGTTATCCCATCTGGCTGAAAATGGTTATATGATGTGTTTGTCTCCCCCTTCCCAATAACAAGTCAGCTTTAATAACTGCATGGAAGGAGACTTGTCAGATTTGGGTTGGCAGGGGGAGATGGTTACACGAAGCAGCAATTTAAGGCATCTAGGATCTGTTGGGAGTGCATGTCTCGTCCAAGCAATTATGTGATTGGATATCAATTTGCATTATTGATAAACTTGTTTATTGGAAATCATAGGTATGGCTGTTTCATGTGTATCTAAAGGTTTCTTAGATAGTCATGCTGCTAACAATCTTCTATTACTTGCCATTGCTGCCATTGTAAGAAGGTGATTGCAGGCAATCACGTGGCCCATTTACTTCGTGTTATGGAAAAAGGAGTCTAGGTGTTTGAGAATCATTTGAATTTGATGTTATCACTTATACCCCTAAAGGAATGGGAGGAGTAGTAGTTTTAAATATTAAGGCACATTTTTATTGCAAAAGGAGCATTTAGTGGAAACAATATGAACTAACAGTTGCTCACAGGCTATTGAAGTAGATGCCTGACTAGTACTGTCTTCTTTTTGATTTCTTTTCTTCTCAACTAAATAAGATTGAATGGTGCTTTCGAAGGTCGGCTTAGGGATATTTGTAAGAGTAGTTACAAGGGTTGGAAACACCTTCTTTACAACTTTCCAGAGCATTGCAATGGCATCTTCATCATGAATTGGAGCTTGATATGAGAGATGAACTTACCCAAGTCTTCTCCTTGCTTATACTCTAAGCTAAAAAAATTGATATTGAGGAAAATTTTAGAGTTCTTTCCTCTAACCCCATAAAGCTTTTCAAGCTCATCCCATTTCTCCTTGGCAATGGAGAGTTGGTCAATGTGATAAATCAAGGATTTATCCAGATGAAGCATGATTATGGCTTGGGCTCTTTCATCATCTTCTACATCAATCAGGTTGGATGGGTCAATAACTTTGGTCCCTTTGATGAAGGGCAAGTAACATCATTCCATCATTTTGTACTTCACTAATACCTGCCATGGATGAAAGTCTTTTTCACCGAACTTATGAATTTGAGGTTTGACATCGGCATAGGCCATGGCCATAATAGGAAGGCCTTACCGATTGCACTAGGCAATGGCAATGTCTAATCCTTTACACAATGGCCAATAAGTGCGGAAGCAAATGAAATAAGTAGCAGGCTCAATGTGATGGTCTACAAGATGAGATAAGAGATGTTGACAATGGTTTGTGTGTTTATAACTAACACATAGCCTTACAGTGGTCAATTGGATGGTGATACTTAAGCACTTATGGAATTGTGCTTAAGGTCTAACACTTTTCAAATTTCTGAAAAATAATCAGCAAGTAGTGATAAACAAATTTATTATTAGTACTAAGAAGCACTCGTTGCCGTTACCCGATTGTACTTGGCTTGAGGAATCACCTTTGGTTGAAGACGCTTTGAGTTTATAGCTTTCAGGTTTGCACTAAACTTCACAGAATCTTAATCAGTGACTAAAATCACTGTTAGTGACTTCAGTGAGAAGAAAACTCAAAAAGGACCAAGCTTTGAAGCTTTGGCTATGGCTGCCTGCAAACACACAGTTAGGGTTTTGCTCTGTTCGAGCAGCAGAGATGGAATTTCTGGAAACCCTTTGAGGTGGAGATAGCCCACTTGGAGGGCTACAAATGCCCTATGGTGGCTGCCCTGATTATGCCTTCTGCAGGTCACATCAATGATCCAAACTCCACGCTGCGAAATCTGCGCCAGATTCATGAATTTCAGCAATGTCAGCCTCATGTAAGCATAATGTCAAGCTCTGTCATGCCATGCTACTGTGCCTTGAGCAAATGAAGAGATCTCCATAGGTAACTAGGGCTTGATATGCCCTCTTTTGCTTTCCCCAGGTTCTCCAACAAAGGTGGGTATGGCAAGCAGCTATGGAGGTGAAGAGGTATGATGAAGAAATGACACACTCATGTGCACTTAGTGTGAGATGGAGTTGAAGGAAGCTTGTTGGATCGCTTTGTTACTATGTTGGAATATCAGAATGGGAGCATGAAAAAGTGTGCACTAGAGGGAGAAGAGAGCTCAAAGTACAAGAATAAGATCTTGCTTGGTAAGTTGCTCTCACAAGTATAATTGGGGTACTTTCTCACACAATGAGATTGACCCTTAGGGCTGTTTAAACAGCCACAAGATGGCTAGGGTTAGGGTTTCCCCTGCCCTCCAGTCCATCCATACTCATCTACCCTTATCCACCCTTGGATACAGTGGGTTCACATGTCTATCTCTCAACACTAGAGCTTTGCCAAAGTCATGTATATGGAAAGGCACTCGCCACCAAAAGTCATTTGACAGCTTGCCTTCCAAATGTGCCAACATATAAGGCTCCCAATAATCTCCCACACCTTTGAATGCTATGCCATGGGCTCTAGTATGGGTAGCGTCTCCAAACCGATCATAGCATAGGAATCTACCTCAATGAAGAAACTTGAGTCATGCATCTTAGCCTCATATAATAGGTGGAGGCCCTGACTAATTGCCTATTAGCAAATGGCCCCCCAAGGTATGTACCCCAGGCTAGTTGCCACAAGGCAAAGAGTACAACAAGCTCATCTTTACACCAATTGTGTTGCCTCACATGACCAGATGGAATGCTTTGGAGTTTCCAAGGGCTGTGGTGGGCAATGCTTGTAGACTCCATCATGCGGCATTTGGGCCAACTAGCTACCAACAACCAAACCTCCATGTGCGACAAGTCAGAGGAAGTATGACACGGTATATCGTTTGTGGCCTCTAGCTATCCTAGAGGTGCCTAGAAGGTTTGATGTAAGGCATCGATGATATTGTGTTCCGTCCAATGCCTGTTGCGTAAGAGCGCCTAATCCATGTCCTCTTCCATTAGTACATGCATACCAATCCTAGTTATATAGGCCAATAAACTTTATGGGCTTCTCGGCGTTTGTTTTGGCCGGCCATAGCTACTCTTGAGGGTCCTAATCCACCTAATCTAGAGGCCAACTCCCCCAAATCCATATTGATTTATAACAAGACTCTACAGGACCATTTATCACATATGAGGAAGGTTTTTGATGTACTGAGGCATCACAAACTCTTTGCTAAGGAGAAGAAGTGCTCTTTCATGTAGACTAAGGTGGAGTAATTGGGCCATATTATCAGTGAAAAAGGGATACAGGCTGACCCTAAGAAGGTGCAATGTGTTAAAGATTGACTAACACCTACTACTTGTTATGACAGAGAGTATGAGGATCAAGATACGCAATGCTCTCACAGCACACACAGAGAGAGAGAGAGAGAGAGAGAGAGAGAGAGAGAGAGAGAGTGCAGAGTAGAGAGGAGAGTTAGCATGACACTTGATGTTCGGTACGATGAACGAGTGTACCTTTTTAGGTTTTAGATAGATATATATGAAAGTATAAATATGCTAAGGGGTTCACACCCGAGCACATATAAAAGGCACGATGGCCCTTTATTCCCAACAACCTTCCACCTAAAGGCAATGTGCCTTAAAAGGAGAAAAGAATCGGCTAAGTCTAGGTATGTACAAAGCTGAAATATATATACCTATCCAACTCCCATCATCTGTCGGCAATGAGCAAACCACTCTGCTGGAAGACCCTTCGTGAGAAGATCTGTAAGATTATTATCTGTATGCACTTTGACAAGCTCAATGCTCTTGCTGTCAAGTACATCTCTAATGAAGTGATACTTCACCTATATGTGCTTGGTCTTTGTATGAAAGACGGGATTCCGTGCTAGCATGATAGCACTCTGACTATCACAATGGAGAACATGTAACTCTGTAATGCCAAGCTCTCCCACCAGACGTGAAAGCCATAAAGCCTCCTTGCATGCCTCAGTGGCAGCCACATACTCTGCCTCTGTAGTAGACAATGCAACATACTTTTATAGCCTGGAAATCCAAGAGATTGCTCCTCCTGTGAAGGTAAACACATGCCCAGAAGTGGACTTCCTGCAGTCCATATGACTAGCATAGTCTGCATCCGTAAAGCCAACGACAGATGCCTTCTACTTTCCAAAGCAGATGCACAAGTCCTTTGTGTCTTTGAGGTATCTCATAATACCTTTCATTGCTTCCCAATGCTTTTTCCAGGGTTTGCCATGTATCTGCTAACCACTCCCATTGCAAAGACAATGTCAGGACATGTAGCAACCATAGCGTACATCAAACTGCCAACAGCTGTGTCACAACTCTATAGGAACAGAATTTGTATCCTTTTTCATTAATTTGTCTATATAATGATTTATTAAATTTATTTCCTTTGCACTAATTAGATGTAAAGAAAAGTGCATTGGAGCTGGCCACTGATGAGTGGTCACAGGTTATGGTGGACCCACGCGGTGGGTTAGAGAAAAGATAGTTCACACTTCCACCTATATGGCCCGATTAAGCGCCTGTGACAAGAACTCACGCATATCAGGGTTAGACTCGCACACAGAAAAGATTGATTCCTTGAAGTGTGGGCTAGATCCACCAGAAGAGACAGCTACAATCAACAAGATGGCATGATCATGAAATGCTTGTATAATATGCATGTGTGGGCTGAAAGCTTGAAATGCACATTTCTTTGCATAGGAAAGTCACATGAAGATTCTGATACTGTTTTTGCGATATACACTTAAAAAGCTTTCATATGACACCCATATTGGGGGGATCCCTAAATTTTAGGAGATCCCTAAATTTTAGGAGCCTCGAATTAGCCTAAAAATGCTAGTCCTAAAAAATAGGGATGTCATTCTAAAAATAGTAAGTTCTGTACTCTGACTGTGCTTACTAAATTTGGTTGTTTCTATTCTTGACAATATTCAACCCAAAAAGGAAGGCCATAGAGAAGAGACAAGTATCAAGACACTTGTCACACAAGTTTCCAAGTGTCCCACCACTTGTCACATCTCATGACATGTGGTTGGACACTTGTCTTGTGCTACTCCACTTTCCCCTTTTGTACTAGCTCTTCCCTCTCCTATAAATAAGAGCTCGTTTTTCTTCATTCAGCATCATTTTTCTTTGCTGTAAACTCATGTACAGCACCCATAGATAGCCAAAAACTGGCCCTATCCATCCCCATCATCATCCCCCACTTTTCCATTATCAAATTCCTCCATATTCCCTCTTCTATCACTGTTGTTTTACAGGACAACAAGCTTGTAAATTCATTACAGCACCTCCTTCTCAAGCTCTTTCTTCCATTTTAGCAACAAGAAGCAAGCCCTATCCATGTACTATTGTTCAACGATGGAGAATGGCTGATTTCCCCTCTTTCTTCTCTCATAACTGTAAAGAAATCAGTTCTTATCATTGCAGAATAGATAATGCATGTATGTTTGTACATCTTTGCATGATCTTGTGAGAGTGAGAACTACTTCTCCTCACTCTCAAGTTGATTGTAACTGAGCTCTTCCCTAAGGGACTTGGGTTGAGCAGAAATACATTCCTTCGGGGGGAGGGGGGGGGTTTGCTCATCTTCAACCCTCAATCTTGTCTCCATTACTTTGACATTTTCATGGCTGTAATTTTGTGAGTAATTTTCATTTTCAGCTTTAAGTGTTCATTTTCTTTTATATTAAATCTCGAAAACAAGCGAATATCATAATTGTTAAGCATACTACGTTGTTCGGGGCGTTTACAGTGGTATCAGAGCTTTGGCTCAGTCCTCACCCCAACATTGGTAGTGCTTACAATTATAAGTTTGTTTGTTTTCAGCCCTTGCATCGAGTGCTTGAGCATATTTTTTCTTAAGAGTCTCAATGGATCGGTCGAGTGGTATCCTTCAAGCCATTTAAAGTCTTAGAGAGGAGAATCAGCAAATTCGTGACCAACTTCTCAAACTAGAAAAAGTTAAGAATCCCAAAGAATTCAAGGAAAGAAGCCCATCTGCTTCAGTGCAAAGCCATACCAATGAAAGGAGCCGATCAAGAAGTCCAACTACTTCTAAGAGGCAGTCCCATTCTACTTCAAGACAAAGAAAGAGATCGCGTCGAAGCTCATTCTCTTCTTCAAAGTCATCTGGCGCCTACTCTGATGGACCCTCTTCTAGTGACGAAGAGTCACACCCTTCTCGTGGAAGACCTCATCATCGTCAAAGGTGTTGACATTCTTCACCCTCGTCTCCATCTTCATCCCCATCAAGCACTTCATCATCTTCAACCTCAAGATCCGGGTATGGATGAAGGCATAAGAAGAAGAAGAAGACTAAGTCACTATCTCAACTTGAAAAGAAGATCAAGTTCAATATGTATGATGGTTCCTGAAATCCTGATCTTCTTCTGAAGTTTATTCGTCAATTTTAAATTTTGTATGATCGTGACAAGTATAAAGAAAAAGAAAAGATTAAGTTTGCAGCTTTACATTTAACCGACTTAGCCCATACTTGGTGGACGGGGTTGGAATATGATCATGCTGCCCCAAAATTATGGCGGTCCTTTGTTCGCATGATACAAAGTCAATTTCTTCCTGTTCATTTCAAAAGAGATGTAAAAATGGAATGGGATCGGCTTTGGCAAAGGAAAAATGAGTCACTTGGTGACTATACCAAGAGATTTTGGGAGCTACTTTTGAAGGTCCAACATTTCAAGAAGATCAGCAGTTCGGAAAAGCTTAGGAAGTTTCAAGGAGGTTTGCATTTTAAACTTCGTACTGCTCTTAATCATTATCATTGTTCTAGTCTTAGGGAACTCATTGACCATGCTGAGACATGGGAAATGGAGCACAATGGCAACAAATTATTCCAAAAGAATTATAAGAAGAGAGTAGCTGATGATGAGGAGTATTCAGCCCCAAATGAAGGACAAAAACAGTGGCAATTTCCGAAGAAGAAAAGCAACGCTTCATGAAAGAAGGGAAGTGCTTTAAATGTGGACAAACATGCCACATAGCGAAGCAATGTCCAAACAAGGGACAAAGCAAGGTTTCTGACAACAAGCCTAAGTCGCCAGTGAAAATCAATGCTATCAGTGATGTAGTTGCAAACACAACTCACACTCCAGAGACGCGCAAATTATTAAAAGCTTGGGGGCAGTTGCAAGGTAAGCAAGCACTATTCTTGATAGATCTTGGGGCGAATGAAAATATCATTTCCTTGTAATTAGCTAAAGAGCTTGGATTAAAGAATGAAGAGATGGACACTCCGGCAGAAGTTCACCAAGCTTTAAATGCTGATGAAGGTGACACAGTGAAGACTGTGACACCCTACATCGGCAAGCTCAAGTTTCAAATTCAAGGCTACAGTGACGAAGATACCTTCTGTATCGGAGACCTTGATGGTTGCGATGTGATTCTTGGCATGCCTTGGAATCATAGAGTAGATTCAACCATCTTCTCTCAGAAAAAGAAGGTAGAACTCACCAACAAAGGCAAGAAGTACGAGATCCAAGCTGGAGTTTCTGGAGACACCATACCTATGGTAAGCCATATGCAAGTCTCTAGAGCAATTAAGGATCGTGTTCAATGTTGTTTGCTTTATGTCACTGATGTAAAAGATAATATGAATGCTGAAAACCAAGAGCGACTTCAGCTCTTGGAAAAGTATAAAGATTGTTTTTCGGAAAATCTTCCTTATCAGCTTTCCCCAAAAAGGCTAGAAGAGCATCGTATTGATATTATCGCGGGCAGTTCTCCTCCTAATATAGCACCATACCGTGTGAGCTGTCCTCAACAAGAAGAAACCAGAAAGCAAGTCAAAGACCTACTCAACCGTGGGCTAATTAGGCCAAGTAGCTCACCATTTTGTTCACCGGTTCTTCTTGTTCAAAAGAAAGATGGCACATTCAGGATGTGCATTGATTATCGAGCCCTCAACAAAATCGCTGTGAAGAATCGGTTTCCTATTCCCAGAATTGACGACATTTTGGATTGTCTAGGAGGCTTAAAGGTTTTCAGCCGCATTGATCTAAAGAGTGGTTATCATCAAATTAGGGTAATACTACAAGATGTACACAAAACTGCTTTCCGCACTTCATACGGTCTTTATGAATTCTTGGTGGTTCCTTTCGGATTAACCAATGCATCAGCCACCTTTAATCGAATGATGGAGCGCATCTTTAGAGAGCATCGACAATATGTCGGTACTTTCTTTGATGATATTCTTGTCTTTAGCAAGAATGAAGAGGAGCATCATCAACACTTGGAAATTGTTCTACAATTACTTCAACAAAATCAACTCTTGGTAAATGGTAAAAAGAGTGAATTTTTCATGCATAAAATAAATTACCTTGGGCATGTCATCTCTTCTGAAGGGATTCAGATGGATCCTGAAAAGATCAAGATAATCCAAGAATGGCCTCATCTTCATGATGTACATGAGATGCGATCGTTTCTTGGCTTATGCTCTTATTACCGCTGCTTCATCAAGCATTTTGCACATATGGCTTCTCCACTTCATGACCTTACAAAGAAGAAGATCTCTTTCCAATGGAAGGAAAAAGAGAAGGCAGCCTTCACAAGGCTGAAAACAGCTCTTACTTCTGGACCTGTTCTTATCATTCCAGATCTGGTAAAACCATTTGTGGTGGAAGTAGATGCTTGCGGTGATTGTATTGGTGCAGTGCTAAATCAAGAAGGCCATGCCGTAGCCTTTGAAAGCCGCCGTCTAAATGATGTGGAGAAAATGTATGACATTTATGAAAAGGAGCTCTTAGCAGTGGTTCATGCTTTAAAGATATGGAAACATTATCTTTTAGGCAATGAATTCCTTATTAAAACTGATCATCAAAGCTTGAAGTATTTCAAGACTCAAAAGCATTTGCAAGAAAAACATGCAAGATGGGAAAATTTCTTGTCTATGTTTCATTTTCAAATTATGTACTCTCCAGGGAAACAAAATGTAGTTGCTGATGCACTTTCTAGAGTGCCTCGCATTGCAACTATTACAGTGGCTCATCATGAAGATTTTCAAACGATGAAGAATACTTATGATGAAGATACTGATTTTGCAGCAATTTGGTCAAATTTACAGCAAGCAGGTTCTCATCCAGATTATTCCATCAAAGACGGTTACCTTCTCATGAACAATTGCCTTTGTGTCACTCTTCCTGTTCGACAAAAGGTGCTTAAAGAAAGTCATGAACCCCCTTATGCAGGGCATAGAGAGAGAGCAGCCACTCTAAGTGTAATTGAGCGCTACTTTTATTGGCCAACATTACGAAGAGATACACATAACTTCATTGAGGCTTGTCTGGTATGCCAAAAATCCAAGTATGATAGGCAGAAGATTCCAGGATTGTTGCAACCTCTTCCAGTGCCCAAAGATCCATGGGAATCTATCACAATGGATTTCATCTCAGGTATTCCAAGAACACCTCAAGGTCATGATATGATTTGGGTCATAATTGATAGATTCAGCAAACAATCACATTTTATTCCATGTCATAAAACATTGAAATCCGCACAAGCTGCAAGACTTTTCATTCAACATATCTTCAGATTACATGGTATGCCTTCTGAGATAATTTCAGATAGAGACTCCAAATTCAAAAGTAACTTTTGGCGTGCTTTATTTGAGAATTTGGGAACCACTTTAAAGTTTTCCTCAGCTTTTCTTTCTCAAACTGACGGCCAAACAGAGGTGATGAATCTCACTCTTTTGGATATGTTGAAAGCTTATATTAGTGAACATAAGTCACAATGGGAGAAATATCTTTCCATTATTGGAGTTTGCTTACAACAATACAGTGCACTCATCCACACGGAAAGCTCCAAATGAAATAGTACAGGGTAAAGTGATTCCTTCTCCAATTATTCGCACTAAAGATAAGATTTTTGCTGCTGATGAGTTTGCTTCAGATTTAAAAACAGCAATAGATCAAGTTCAAGCCACTATTAAAGTTGCCCAAGAGCGACAAAAGAAGCAAGCAGATAAATGAAGAAGACCTTTGGCTTTTGAAAAAGGTCAATATGTCTTGCTAAAGTTTGATAAAAGTAGGTTCAAACAAGGTTCCGGTCAAAATTCATCTTTTCCAAAGCTCTCCAGTAGATACTTTGGACCCTTAAAAGTGATTGAGAAAATAAATGAAGTTTCTTATCGACTTGAGCTTCCTGCTCATTGGAAAATACACAATGCTTTTCATGTAAGTTTGCTAAAACCTTACATAGGACCAGAACCAAAGGAACCCATTACTGAAGATCCCCCAGAAGTTGAAGAAACAGAGCAACTCTTGGAATCTGAACAGATTTTGTTTCACAAGGATCGAACCACGAGAAGTAGCCTTGTGACACGAAAATTCTTACTAAAATTAAAAAATCTACCCACAATAGATGCACAGTGGATAGATGAAAAATTCATGAAGGATTACCCAAACATTCTTCAGCCATATCAAGAAGCTTTTCAGCTGAGGACAGCTGAATAAAAGCCAGAGGGCTGTCACAACTCTATAGAAACAGAATTTGTATCCTTTTTCATTAACTTGTCTATATAATGATTTATTAAATTTATTTCCTTTGCACTAATTAGATGTAAAGAAAAGTGCATTGGAGATGGCCACTGATGAGTGGTCATAGGTTATGGTGGACCCACGCGGTGGGTTAGAGAAAAGATAGTTCACACTTCCACCTATATGGCCCGATTGAGCACCTGTGACCGGAACTCACGCATATCAGGGTTAGACTCGCACACAGAAAAGATTGATGCCTTGAAGTGTGGGCTAGATGCACCAGAACAGACAGTTACAATCAACAAGATGGCATGATCATGAAATGCTTGTATAATATTCATGTGTGGGTTGAAAGCTTGAAATATACATTTCTTTGCATAGAAAAGTCACATGAAGATTCTGATACCGTTTTTGCGATATACGCGGAAAAAGCTTTCATATGACACCCATATTGGGGGGATCCCTAAATTTTAGGAGATTCCTAAATTTTAGGAGGTCCCTAAATTTTAAGAGCCTCGAATTAGCCTAAAAATGCTAGTCCTAAAAAATAGGGATGTCGTTCTAAAAATAGTAAGTTCTGTACTCTGACTGTGCTTACTAAATTTGGTTGTTTCTATTCTTGACAGTATTCAACCCAAAAAGGAAGGCCATAGAGAAGAGACAAGTGTCAAGACACTTGTCACACAAGTTTCCAAGTGTCCCACCACTTGTCACATCTCATGACATGTGGTTGGACACTTGTCTTGTGCTACTCCACTTTCCCCTTTTGTACTAGCTCTTCCCTCTCCTATAAATAAGAGCTCGTTTTTCTTCATTCAGCATCATTTTTCTTTGCTGTAAACTCATGTACAGCACCCATAGATAGCCAGAAACTGGCCCCATCCATCCCCATCATCATCCCCCACTTTTCCATTATCAAATTCCTCCATATTCCCTTTTCTATCACTGTTGTTTTACAGGACAACAAGCTTGTAAATTCATTACAGCACCTCCTTCTCAAGCTCTTTCTTCCATTTTAGCAACAAGAAGCAAGCCCTATCCATGTACTACTGTTCAACGATGGAGAATGGCTAATTTCCCCTCTTTCTTCTCTTATAACTGTAAAGAAATCAATTCTTATCATTGCATAATAGATAATGCATGTGTGTTTGTACATCTTTGCATGATCTTGTGAGAGTGAGAACTACTTCTCCTCACTCTCAAGTTGATTGTAACTGAGCTCTTCCCTAAGGGACTTGGGTTGAGTAGAAATACATTCCTTCGGGGGAGGGGGGGGTGCCCATCTTCAACCCTCAATCTTGTCTCCATTACTTTGACATTTTCATGGCTGTAATTTTGTGAGTAATTTTCATTTTCAGCTTTAAGTGTTCATTTTCTTTTATATTAAATCTCGAAAACAAGCGAATATCATAATTGTTAAGCATACTACGTTGTTCGGGGCGTTTACAAGCTGAAGCATATGTTATCTTGGCCATTTCAGCCTTCCCATTATCAGATGTACGGCTGTCCTTTGCACTGAGTTTCACATATGGAGGCAATGGAACCCCAATTGTTTTCCCCCCCTCCATATTGAAATGCTGCAAAACCTTGGAGATATACTCTTACTGAGATAGATAGAGTGATCCTTTTAACCTATCTCTGAGTATTTGCATGCCAAGAATGTGATTTGCATCACCAAGATCCTTCATATCAAAGTTGCCATGAAGACTTTGCTTCAGTGAGTCCAAGGCATGAGTATCCCTGACAGCAATCAGTATGTCATCAACATACAAAACCAAGATAATTAGGCTGCCATCTGCTACTTTCTCGGTGTACAAGTAGTGATTCATTTGATTTCTATGAAAACCTTGAGATTGAATAAATGTATCAAACTTATGATACCATTCTCTTAGTGCTTGTTTCAGCCCATACAAACTCCTTTTGAGTTTACATACCATCTTCTCTTTCCCTTGTGCCACAAACCCTTCAGGCTGCTGCATATATATGTCTTCATGTAGATCACCATGTAAGAATGTAGTCTTTATATCCATCTGTATGAGCTCCATATCCTTAGCTGCAACCAAGCTGTTACATTAAAAGGTAAATTATGGGAAACAGGTGCGAGGGATGACCGTCCGGGGGCCTTGGGCACTCGAACGGGGTCTAGGGGAGCCTAGAGAGTTAGAGAGTCTGAGAATAGTAGAACTCACCTGAAGTGGACGGTTGGCAGAGGAAACGAGAAGGGAGGTGCTAGCAACTATCTAGGCGAGGTTGGGAGGAGAAACGAGGGTCTCGTACCATTGTTTTCAAGATCGTCAGACGTTTCACTGAATGATTCTGCTCTTCGTCAGTCTGGTTCCACGTTCATTGGTATTAGAGCCGTCGGGTCCTGCTTTCGCCTGTTTCCCACGAAGGCTTTCTCCAGCGCCCACACGTCACACGTCACACGTCACACGGGTGAGGCGAGAAGACGGTGCCCCACACGTCATACGGGTACCAGTTTTGAGAAGACGGTGCCCACACGCCATATGTCACACTGGCCCGTATCTTGTCATATACGATTGATTTCGTGAAGCGCAACAATCAAACGGCAGTATTTCGGGAAGCGCAACAATCGAACAGCAGTAGCAATCGAACGACAGTAAAACTTGTCACCAGTCAGACCAAGCCAGTCGAACGAATCTCACACGTAACAGGGGTACAGCTGGTTCATGTGACCCGTTGGGGGAGGGGGTGTGTTTAGGCCCTGTCTTATTCAGTGTTCCAACCAATAAGCTTTATTGTCAACGTGACTGGCTCAGTTTGGGAAAGACGAATTATTCCTCACTCTTTGGAGTTATTACTAAAAGCCATCAACAGTTGCCCTATCACTATAACCAGGGAAGACCCCTGCTGACATATTTGGAGGAATATCGTGAGATAATCCTCAAATTGGAAGAAATAGATGAATTTCAAAAGACAAGAGGATTCATTAGGGGACTAGATAAGGCCTGTAAAAAGGAAGTAAAAAGGAGTTTACCTAAGACGCTTGAAGAGGCAATTAAATTTGCATTAATCAATGAAGATAGTATGTGTCCAGGTACACTCACTAGTCTCACTGATACGGAACCCAAGACTAAAGAATTGAAAACCTCAAAATTTGTAGGCAAATTTAAGAGGAAAATGCCATTTCTTAAGGGCTTGAAACAACCTTTTGAAAAGAAACAATATATAAGGCCAAAGTTAAGTCCAGATGACTTTGATAAGGCCAAAAAAGAAAAGCTGTGTTTCAATTGCCTATCCCGTAACCATGCTGCCTGGAATTGCCCCAAAGGAAAAAGGGGGAAGATAAAGGAAAGGATAAGGACAAGGGCAAGGGGAAAGAAAAACAAATCCATGTAGTACAGACCCTAGAATTAAAGGGGCATGAAAAGTATAAATCTTTAGAGGTTTTGCACAAGGATGTACAACATAGGTGTTGTATGTCAACTTCTATGTGGCAGCCTACTTTTGGGCCACATGATTTAGTTAGAGTGCATGGATTGATAGCTGGAAAGAGAGTTAGAGTCATGATTGATGACTCTGCTACCCACAATTTCATAAATTATGCACTTGTCAAAAAATTGAAACTTCCCCAACAAAAGAGTGGGCATCAATATGTTGTTCGTATGATGCAAGGTCAAGATAATAAAATATGGGATACAATGGTATCCAATTTGGAAATTGAGATTCAAGGATATAAAGATAAACTTGATTTCCAAATTATGAATATGGAAAGAGCCGATATTGCTTTAGGGAGGGAGTGGCTATGGGGATTGGAACCATCCTTAAAACGTAGTTATCGTCATAATACACTGGAATTTGAAAGGGATGGTAAGACTTTTGTGATTCAAGGTGAACATGAAGTATCTGATAATCCTTTGTTGTGTTCCACTGAAGTTCAGAAGCTGATAAAGAATGAAGCTTGTGAGATATATATGTTATGGTCTCTTCCTGTGCAAAACACGTTTACTTTTTGTAATATAAAGCAACAATTTTCTTATGTTTGTGAGTTGAATGTAAGTAATGAATTAAGTGGTTTGTTAGATGAATTTAAAGATGTGTTTCCTTCTGATTTACCAAGTGGCCTTCCACCAGAGAGGGGTGATATAAATCACCCAATTGACACAAATAAGGATACACACCCTATTTCTAAACCACCTTATAAGTTAAGTGAAACACAGCACCAAGAAGTTGAAAGACAAATTAAGGATTACCTTGATAAAGGGTTTATACAACCCAGCAATTCACCTTGGGCTTCGCCAATTTTATTGGTAAAGAAAAAAGATGGTTCTATGCGACTTTGTGTTGATTATAGAGCACTTAACAAGATAACAATGAAGAATAAATTTCCTATGCCCAGAATGGAAGATCTTTTTGATCAATTACAAGAGACAAAATTCTTCACAAAGATAGACTTAAGATCAGGCTATCACCAAGTAAGAATTAAGGCACAGGATGTTCCTAAGATAGCATTTCGTACTAGATACGGGCATTATGATTTTTTAGTGATGCCTTTTGGCCTCACTAATGCACCAGCCACTTTTATGAAGTTGATGAATAGTGTGTTACGGCCTTATCTAGGACATTTTGTAGTAGTCTTCTTGGATGATATCTTGATCTTTAGTAAATCAAGAGAAGAACATTTGGAACACTTACGATTAGTATTCCTATTGTTAAGAACACATTCCCTTTATGCGAAGAAAACTAAATGTGAATTCTTCGCACAAGAGGTCAAATATTTGGGGCATATTATCTCGAAAGAGGGAATTTAGATGGATCCAAAAAAAGTAAGGGCAATTATTGAATGGCCATCTCCAAGGAACCTGGAAGAGCTACAGATCTTCCCAGGTTTATTTGGATTTTATCGTAGATTCATTCGAGATTATGCCAAAATAGCTGTTCCAATGACAGACCAACTTAAAGGGAAAGGGAAGAGCTTTAATTGGGGAACAGACCAAAATGAAAGTTTTCAAAAACTTAAGGTAGCTATTGCTACAGCTCCAGTACTATTAATTGTGGATCCCAATAAACCATTTGTGGTTGAAGCTGATGCGAGTGATAAGGCGATAGGCGCGGTCTTATTATATGAAGGTCGACCAGTTGCTTTTGAAAGGAAGAAATTAGACCATGCAAAACGGAATTATTTTGTTTATGAGAGGGAGCTGTATGCAATAGTACATGCAATGAAGAAATGGAGTCACTATTTGTACGGTGCCAAACTTCTGATCTTGTCGGATCATGAAAGCATTAAGTGGCTTAATGACCAACCGGATCTACAAGGGCGTAAAGCCAGATGGGCCAAACTCCTTCAAGAGTTCGACTACGAAATAAGGTATAGAAAGGGGAAGTACAATATAGTGGTTGATGCACTCAGTAGAATGCCCATCATAAATGAATTGAGTTTTACTCAGTTGACTTCTGATTTACTTGAATCTTTGAAAGGGAAATGCCAGGTTGATCCTGCATATTCCAACATATGGGAAGCAATAAATAATGGGGATCCAAATGGAAGAGCTTCCACAGAGGAAGGAATATCTGAGGATGTTCATCAAGGAATGGAGCATCAGGGGTCGCTCAAATGAGATTCAAGTGGAAGAATTTTACCATTGATAATGGTTTTTTACTCTACAAGGGTAGGGTATGTGTCCCAAAAGATGAAGAAATAAGGCGCTAGATACTCTTTGAGTGTCCTGATACCCCTAGTGTGGGACATCCAGGAGTTAATAAGACTTGTCTTATTAAAAGGCAGTTCTATTGGCCTGGAATGAATAAGGATGTCCTTGACTATGTGGTCAAATGTAATAAATGCCAAGTTAATAAAGCTGAAAGATTGAAAATGGGAGGACTTCTCCACCTATTAGAGATTCCTTCGGGAAAATGGGAGAGTATCTCTATGGACTTTATTGTTGCATTACCTAGAACACAGAGGGGGCACGACTCTGTGTGGGTGATTGTGGATAGGTTAACCAAAATGGCTAGGCTTATTCCAACTTCAACTGATGTTAAAACACTAGAATTGGCTAGATTGTTCGTAGAGAACATATACCGATTGTATGGCCTTCCAGCAAATATAGTTTCTGATCGGGATAGAAAATTTGATAGTCAATTTTGGCGTGCTGTATTTAGGAAGTTGGATACTAAACTTAGCATGAGTACGGCTGACCACCCGCAAACTGATGGGCAAACTGAAAGGGTTAGCCAAATCCTTGAAGATATGCTCAGGGCATATGTAAGTAAAAGGCAAAATAATTAGGAAGAGTATCTACCGATAGCAGAGTTTGCATATAATAGTGCCAAGCACTCTTCCACCGGATATAGTCCATTTATGTTAATGTATGGGCTTCAGCCCAGAGCTCCTCATGTAGTAGGACTGCATAAGGAAAAGGTTTAGGCAACCAAGGATTTTTTGGAGGATATAAATAGTATGTTAAAATTTGCTCAAGAAAATATTAAGAAAGCTCAAAATCGAGCTAGAGCTTATGCAGATCCTCACTGAAGAGACGTCTCCTTTGAAGAAGGAGAATTGGTTTATCTTAGGGTACGTGAACAAACTAAAACCATGAAAACGGGACAATGCCCAAAGCTTTCACCCAGGTATTGTGGTCCTTTCACAATACTTAAAAAGGTGGGAGAACATGCTTACAAGCTCCAACTACTTGCTGGTAGTAAAATACATCCAGTTTTTCATGTAAGTAAGCTAAGGAAGAAGTTGGGTAATTTGGATAATTTAATCTTAAATGATAACATTGAGGAGCTATTAGATGATTGATCTAATCCACATGAACTAGAAAGAATATTAAATGTTCGTAACAGACGAACAAGGAATACTATTTATCAAGAATGTTTGGTTAAGTGGAAAGATTGTTCAGAAGAAAGCTCAACATGCGAGCGAGTAAGTACCCTAAGGAAAAGGTTTCCCAATTTACAGTTGGACCTTCCAAGTATCGTTTTCGAGGACGAAACCGATTCTTAAGGGGAAGGAAATGTTACATTAAAAAGGTAAATTATGGGGAACAGACGCGAGGGATGACCGTCCGGGGGCCTTGGGCACCCGAACGGGATCTAGGGGAGCCTAGAGAGTTAGAGAATCCGAGAATAGTAGGACTCACTTGAAGTGGACGGCTGGCAGAGGAAACGAGAAGGGAGGTGCCAGCAACTATCTAGGCGAGGTTGGGAGGAGAAACGAGGGTCTCGTGCCATTGTTTTCAAGATCGTCAGACGTTTCACTGAGTGATTCTGCTCTCTTGGTCAGTCTGGTTCCACGTTTCACAAGCCCAAAATGGTTCTCAATGTAGTCATCTTGACTACAGGAGAGAAGTTCTCATCAAAGTCAACTCCATTTTTCTACTTGTACCCCTTTGCAACCAATCTTGCTTTGTACTTTAGCGAGGAACCAGACGTGACCTTCATCTTGTAAACCCATTTGCATGGAAGAGTTTTCTGCCCTTTAGGCAACTGCACCAAGTCCCAAGTGCCATTTTTCTCAAGAGAT
This sequence comes from Lygodium microphyllum, assembly GCF_053477565.2. NCBI lineage: Eukaryota > Viridiplantae > Streptophyta > Polypodiopsida > Schizaeales > Lygodiaceae > Lygodium > Lygodium microphyllum. The sequence continues at coordinate 17,117,687 of NC_141153.1, read as the reverse complement.
TTCATCTTTGACAACATGGCTTTATACCATTTCTTGCTGTCTTGTCTGTCCATTACTTCCTTGAAGCAAGACGGTTCACCACAGTCTATTAACTTTACATAATCAAGCACATTGTTTGCACCAGGAACAAATCTATCAGGTTGTCTAGTAGCCTTAGACGATCTCCTAACCCAATGATTGTTGTTTGTTGGCTCTTGAGCCCGTAAATTTCAATTTTTAGTTTGCTGTCCTGGCATTTCAGCCTGCAAATCAGCATTAATAGCTTGTTGACTTGACTGTTCCTGCACATCCAGTGGTTCATCACTACGGGCAATGGCTGGCTGATCATTTCCAGCATTATTTTCTGCATTTGCAGGTTCATTTACAGCAGGTATTTGTTGCTGTACAATGGGCACATTTTACTGTCCAAAAGGTATTTCTTTTCGAAATACAACTCTACGGACCATCTCAGTCTTTTCGGGCTATTTATGCATGCGATCTTCTCGGAAGATAACATCATTGCTGCGTACTACTTTCCTTTTCCCAGGATCCCATAATCTATAACCCATTTCACCTTCATCACCATATCCTAGGAAAATATATTTACAGGACTTTGGCTCAAGTTTGTTGCGTTTTTCCTTACGTATGTGTACATACGCTTCGCACCCAAACACTTTCAAGTGTGCATACAAAGGTGGCTTGCCCGACCACGCTTCTTGGGGAACCTCCCCCCTCCCCCTCAAAGACTTGTTTGATGACCGATTAATCAAGTGTATGGCTGTCATAACAGCCTCTGCCCAAAAACCATGGGGTAATACAGCACGAGACAACATCGTACGGACCTTATCTTGTATGGTCCGATTCATACGCTCTATAACTCCATTTTGGGGTGGATTATGAGGGGCAGTGAGCTCCCTCTTGATCCCTTTACTATCACAAATTGCCTGAAAGGCCTTGGACACATATTCCCCACCATTGTCAGAGCGAAAACACTTAAGTGTCTTATTAGTCTGATTCTCAATCAATGCCAAGAATTAATTAAACTTGTCAAGCACTTCAACCTTGCTACAAATAGGATAAACCCATCGACAACGGTGACAAAGTATTTCTTTCCCTCTAAAGATAACCTTGGCATCTGACATACATCGGAATGTACTAACTCTAGAGGAGAAGATTTTAGCGAAAGAGACTTCTTATGAGACGTCTGTGTATGTTTACCATAAACACAATGATCACAATGCTCAAAATCAGCATAATGAAGACAAGGCAAGAAACCCAAACGAGAAAGCACTTTCATTCCAGTCTGACTCATGTGTCCCAACCGGCCATGCCACAAAGAAACACTTGGCTGCTCGATCACAGCAATAACATGGTTATGCATGCTAGATACATGGAGAGGATACAAGGTATCACTTTTACAACCTTTGGCAATCACTCTAGATCCCTTACAGATCTTCCCTTTCCCATCACCAAAGGTGGTATGAAATCCATCGTCATCTAGCTGCCATGTGCTAATCAAGCTCTTCTTGAGCTGAGGTACATGTCGTATATGTTGACGTGTGAAGTCAGAACCATGCTTAAACTGCAACTGCACATTGCCAATACCTGCAATATCACATGCATAGTTGTCCCCAAGATGGACAACACCATGTCGATCCCTTGTATAGTCAGAAAACCACTCACGATGAGGGGTGATATGAAAGGAAGCACGTGAATCTAGAATTGAAGTATGCGTGTCATCATCCGTATCTGCAAGTAAAGCATGTGTACTAAAGTGTGAAGAGACAAAGAGTACATCATTTCCATTGTCACTGTTATGAGTGACTACATTTACCTCTTCGATTTTGACACTACACTTCTTAGGTTGACTTTTGCCCCTAGTATGCAAAGGACTGGAAGACTTACTGGATGCATTGTTCTGCCGATTCATTTCTTCCATGAGTAGAGCACTCTCTACATCGGCATACAGAAGTAGCGCATTAGAATTGCTCATACAGTCCTGAATGTATCCCACTCTCTGGCAGAGTGCAAAGCAAGAACGTAGCCTTAAATTCTTCATCAATCATGAACTTCAAGGCAATCAGCTGGCTGAAAATGGAGTTAAACTCACTCAAGTGAGTAGACATTGTTATACCCTCTTTCATATGCAAGTCCATAAGCTTTTTCAGCCAATAAACTTTACTTGCGGCACTCTTTTGTGCATGCAGTTCTTCCAGTTGAGTCCAAATAGCATAGGCAGAATCCAAATCTTCAATGTTAAACAACAAGGCATCAGAAATCGATAGCTCGATGGTTGAGCATGCAAGCTCATTTAACTCATCTTAATCTTCTTGTTCCATATCTGCGGGCTTTGCCTCTTTGGACTTAATAGGCTTTGCCTGCTTCTTCTGCAACATAATATTATACACTTTTTGCTAGACTGCAAAGTTACGTGCTCCTTCAAGCTTCTTAATGTGCATGAGATGACTGCTGCCAGCCATGATTTTCAGTCCAAATGTGAGCAAAAAATTCAGCAAATGTAGGCCCAAACTATCACACAAGTGACCAAGGTAAAACAAGTACCAACCAGCAATCAATAACCACAATGCAGAAATTTCAGATCTGCAAATAAATTTTCAGAAGCACTAAACCTTGTGCTACAGCACTTCACAACTGATTACAGCTGTTCTGAGGACAAATACATCACATTACATGAAAAGTCCCAAGTCTTAGCTGCAATTTTTGTTGTACATGTACCCACGGACACAAAATTTGACACGCACTGTCAAAAGTCCCAAAATTTTTGTGCTCAAAAGCATCAATTATACATCTGCATTGTCTCTGACATGCATAGAATAGGCCAATTTTGCCAAAATAGAGTAATTTCAGCAAAACCTCCAAAATTTTCCAAGTGCTAGATGTCCAAATTGCATGGAATTAAACCCGCATGTACATAAAATGACCAAATGGTGCACAAATTTCGCCCAAACAGCAAAAGCCCCAAATTGCACGAGATCCAATGTGCATCAATGTCGAGAAATTGGGTGAATTTCAGTCCAATTCTTGCATGTACATGAAAAGCCCCAAATGTCAGAGGCAAAATGCCACAAAATTGTGCAAATTTTGAGACAAATATCATTGTTGTGTCTTGCTCGCATCAAATCTGGAGAAATCCCCAAATTTCTAGCACAAATCTGCCCAAAATCCTGAACTGAGATGCGTCCGTGTAGCTGGCAGCCGCCACGCGCTGGACCTGTCTCATGCCTTGGAGCCTCACGCGGCGCCTGTCTGGCATTGTTTGTCGATTGGTCATCAAAGTGCTTGGTCCTGGTCGCTCGTCGAGGTCGTCACGTAGTCGACATTGTCGCCTGTCGACTGTCCACACTTGCGCCTGACTCACACTGTCACCTTCTGCAAAACTAGTAGCCTGCTCGCCTAGCCGTCTACCCCCTAGGTCCTGGTCACTCCGTACACGCAACCACTGTACTTGCCCACCTGCTCTCCAGTTGTGGCCGTCGCCTGCTCACCTAGCACACGCCTGACATCTCGAGAAGCGCGCACTCCTTGCCTGCTTTGATACTAGTTTGTTATGATAGAGAGCGCGAGGATTGAGACACGCGAGAGAGAGAGAGAGAGAGAGAGAGAGAGAGAGAGAGAGAGAGAGAGAGAGAGAGAGAGAGAGAGAGAGAGAGAGAGAGAGAGAGAGAGAGAGCTTGAAGGCCACTTCAGACAGCCTGGTTATAGCTAACTGTCAGTTCTGTTGGGTATCTCACACGCCTTACTTACGCCTACGCTCATATGGGAGTGTGCGGGTGATCACTAGGACACTGGGGCACTTTTTACTCTCGGTAGGAGAGGTTTTTTCCCCCAGATTATGTGTACTATTTTGTATGTGCTTGTGGTGCACACTTACGGGCACTTACTGTGTTCGGGTGTGAACAGCCCCTTATAACCCTAAGGTATAAGGGTTATCATTTGTACTTTCAGCTTACACTCTATTCAGTACTATTGCATTGGGTGTCGTGCTCAACTCTGTCTCTCACTCTCACACTGTCTACTGCACTTCAGCTGCACCTCGATCCTCTCCCATCTGACATTTGGTATCAGAGCTCAGCTCAGAGCAGTCTTCAGTCTGCAGTCTGCAGCCCCGCCAGTTCTGCCCCAGCCGCCTGTTCCTGCCCAGTCCTGCCTGCGCCTGTCAGTCCGTCAGCGCGCAGCACCAGACGACTCCTCTGCCCAGCGTGCAGCTCCAACAATCAGCGCGCCACCTGTACCTGCGTGCTGCCACCTCTGCCCAGCGAGTCCTCTGCCCTGTGTCTGCCCAGAGTGCCCCTTCGCCTGTCAGTCTGCCTGCGCAGCCTCCCTGCGCTGAGCTAGCCTGTGCCGTCAGCTCCAGCTGCCAGCGCGCCACCTGTCTCCACCAGCCAGTCCTGGGTACCGCCTCCTCTGCCCAGCGCGCGCCCAGTCCTGCCTGCGCGTGTCACTGGACCTGCACGCCTGTACCTGTGCGTCAGTCCGACTGTACCCAGCAGTCATTACCTCGGGAATCGTGCCCGTCGTCAACACGCAGAGGTAACATTCTGCACTTTTCTTTTACACAGGAGTTCGTGCAACAGGTTCAGGTTCAGCATTGGGAAACGTGCTGAACAGCAGGTTCAGTTTTCAGCATTGGGAAACGTGCTGTGTCTGTCTCTGACACATTGAATGCACATTTTGGGGCTTTTGTAACAGACATTTGTGACAGAAATTTTGGGCAGAAAATTTTGGGGCTTTTGATGTTTTAGTGCTGCTGAGCACTAATTGCACCTTGGGAAGCGTGCATCAGTGACAGTTTTTTTTGACAGAGTACCCTTTGCACATTAATTGCAGACTTGTGTTTGCTGCAATTTCTGGAAATTTGCAGATTTCCAGCCCGTATTGCATTGACATTGCTCTATTACCTTTTGGGAAATAATGGCAAATCAGGGAGGAGATGTATTCACCTATGTGTCCAAGGAAGACCGATTGGATGGGAACAATTATTCCCTTTGGTCTTTCATGATGAAGAATGTATTAGTGGCCAAAAATTTGTGGGATTATGTCAGTGGAGAGGAAGCACGACCGGGAGTTGTGGCTCCCGCTACTCCTCCTCCAGGAGGACGTGCAAGAGGGCAACCTCAGCCCCCTCCACCTCACCCCGCTCAGCCACTTCCCCCAAGAACTGCAGTTCAGAAAACTTGGGATACACGGGATGCACAGGCTATGTCGCTGATTGCATTGGCAGTTCAGCGTTCTATCATTCCTCATATTCGTTCAGCAGCTTCTTCACAAGAAGCTTGGTTGATATTGGAGCAGATGTTTGCAGGAAAGAATGAGACTCGCATCTCTTTCTTGAAGAAAGAGCTAGAGACTCTAAAGATGAATGAGGGTGATTCTATGCAGGATCATCTCAACAAAATTCAGGACTTGCGGGAGCAACTCATGAATGTGGATGAGTACTACTCAGATGCGCAGCTGATTTCTACGACATTGAATTCACTGGCTCCCTCTTACTTGGCTTTTCATACTGCCTTGAACCTCACTATGAGGATTTCAAAAGAGCCCATCACTTTCATTCAGCTTGTCAGTTTGCTTCTAGAGGAGGAACAAACTAGACGGAACAGTGGTGTGGATGGTATAGCCTCTGAGCAGGCTTTTATGTCAAGGCAGAAGGGTAAAAACAGCCAAGGGAAAAATGCTTCGCAGAGTTCTGGTAGTAGTAACACTTCACAGACAAGTCAGAAACAGGGGGGCACGCAAGCCAAGAAAGGAAAATGCCATTACTGCAAGAAGCCTGGCCACTACATCACTGAGTGCAGGAAGCGCATCGCCAAAGAGAAGAAGAAGGAGTCAGGGATGTCTGTTTCTGCAGCTCCTTCCACTGCTAGTGAGTCCGCGTCCTTTGTTGCAGACAGGGACTATTGTTTTTACACTTGCAGTTATGATGTCTCTTGGGCTGATAGAGCATTTAGCTCTACAGAAGATGCTGACACTTGGTTCTTTGACAGTGGTGCTTCACGGCATATCACATCTCGTAGAGATTTGTTTGCTTCTCTTGGTGCACCTCCCGTTGGGAAGTCTGTTCAGTGTGCTAATAATGCATCATACCCTGTTCGTGGTATTGGGGAGATTCAGCTTACAGCCATTGATGGCTCTATTCTCCGCCTACAGGATGCTTTGTATGTGCCTGGCATTAAGAAGAATCTGCTTTTCATTTCTTCTATGGCACGTTGTGGTTTGCAGGTCATCTTTGATGATGACCGTTGCATGGTCCGTGACAAGGAACACATGACATTGGTCTTGACAGGTTCTCTGTGTCATGGGTTATATGAGTTGGATGCTCTTTCGGTAGATCAGTCTGCATATTTGACATCCACTCTTACTCCTGCTATGTTAGAGGCAGAGTTATGGCATGCTCGTTTGGGGCATGTAAACTATGGCAGCTTGATGCTATTACAGCGTACTCAGATGTTGGATGGATTACCTCTCTTGGAGAGACCTCCTGAGCATTTATGCGAGGGTTGCATTTTGGGGAAAATGCATCGTTTCTCTTTTCCCCGTGATGTTGCTTTTAGAGCAACAGCCAGATTGCAGCTTGTGCATTCGGATGTTTGTGGGCCCATGCAGACACAGTCATTGGGTGGTTGTTACTATTTTGTAACATTTATTGATGACTTTACACGTTTGTGCTGGGTCTATTGCTTGAAAAAGAAGTCAGAAGTGTATGATACATTTTTGGCTTTCAGTGCACTTGTGGAAACTCAGTCTGGTTGCAAGATTAAGACTCTCCGTTCGGACCGAGGGGGGGAATACATGTCCTCTATGCTGAATTCTTATTTGCAGCAGAAGGGCATTATCCATCAGTACACTATTGCATATACTCCACAGCAGAATGGGGTAGCAGAGAGGAAAAATCGGTCACTCATGGAGATGGCCAGATGTATGCTGAAGGCAAAGAGTTTGCCTCATAGTTTTTGGATGGAAGCCGTCATGTGCGCTTGCCACATTTTGAACAGATGCCCTACCAAGGCCTTGAAAACCGTCACACCTTTTGAGGCTTGGCACAGCCGCAAACCTTCTGTTGGCCACTTCCGTACTTTTGGGTGTCTTGCATATGCCCATATTCCACAGGTACTTCGAAAGAAGTTGGACAACAAGGCTGTAAAATGCATCTTTATGGGATATAGCAGCGAAAGCAAAGGCTACAGACTCTATGATCCCGTGACCAAGAAGGTTTTTGTCAGCAGGGATGTTGTATTTGATGAAAAATCAGAATTATCCTTGGCTGGTTTTGATACATATCAGGCTGCCCGTGATGTCTTTGAAGGGCTGCTGCCCATCACATTTGGTGATTCAGCTGGTACTTCAGCAAATGAACCTAATGTTCAGCCAGCTGCTCCTATGGAACATGCAGTAAATCAGCACATTGCTGAAACTGAAATTCAGCAGGAACTTGTACACAGTCAGGAAGCAAGACAGGTGCCTAGATGGTACACGCAGACTATGAGAGATAGTCATTTGGAAACACCCTTGGCTGGTCGTACTCGAAGGCAAACTCGACTGCATGATTCAGCACATTCCATGGAGTTTGTTATGGCAGCATGTACTCATGATAATGAGGAGCCTGAATGTTTTGAGGATGCACGACATAGTGTGCATTGGATGGCAGCCATGCAAGCTGAATTGGATTCTATTCATAAGAATCATACTTGGGATTTGGTGTCTTTGCCAGTTGGCAAGCGTGCCATTGGTACGAAATGGGTCTACAAATTGAAAAGGAATGTAGATGGATCCATAGATAAGTACAAGGCACGGCTGGTAGCTAAAGGCTACGCACAGAAAAAGGGCATTGACTATGAGGAGACCTTTGCTCCTACCTCCCGTATGACGACCATTCGGTCTATGATTGCCTTGGCTGCACATTTTGGTTGGAAAGTGCATCAGCTGGATATAAAGACTGCATTCTTACATGGGGAACTTCAGGAAGAAGTGTATGTACAGCAGCCCATTGGTTTTGCAGTTGAAGGCTCAGAAAATTTAGTATGCAAGCTGAAAAAAGCTCTATATGGTTTGAAACAAGCTCCACGAGCTTGGTACGCAAAGATAGATGCCTTCTTGCTTAGTCAGGGGTTTGTAAACAGCCCATCTGAGTCTACCCTTTATGTACATAAAGAGGGGGGATCCATGCTGATTTTGTGTCTATATGTAGACGACCTTTTGCTCACTGGAACACGTGCTGATCAGATTTCAGCATTCAAAAATAATTTACAGCAAACTTTTGACATGTCTGACTTGGGTATTTTGCACTATTACTTGGGCATCCAGTTTGTACATGATGCTAGAGGCATTGGATTATGTCAGTCAAGGTACATTGGGCAACTTCTTGAGAAGTTTGGCTTACAGGATTGCAAGCCAGTTTGTACACCCATGGAACCTGGGTTCAAACTGTCATTACATGATGACAGTGATTTGTTTGATATCCATACTTATGCTCCAGCAGTGGGATGTCTCATCTATCTATGCCACACTCGGCCAGACATACAGTTTGCCGTTTTAGTTTTGAGCAGGTACATGCATCAGCCTCGTATGTCGCATTGGTAAGCTGTGAAGCGTGTGTTTCGTTACTTGCAGGGTACTAGAGCTCTTGGATTGCTTTATGCCAAGGGGGGACCACTGCAGTTACATGCTTACAGTGACTCTGATTGGGCTGGTGATTTTGATACTCGTCACTCCACTAGTAGCAATTGTTTGTTTCTTGGCTCGTCATGCATTTCTTGGCTTAGCAAGAAACAATCCACTGTTGCCACGTCGTCATGTGAAGCTGAGTACAAGGCAGCCTTCACTACTGCAGTTGAGTGCGTATGGCTTAGACGCTTACTTGCTGATTTGGATGTATCTGTTACGGAGCCTACTCCTTTATATACTGACAGTCAGAGTGCCATTGCAGTGGCACGGAACCCTGTGTTTCATGCTCGCACGAAACACATAGAGATTCACTACCACTTTGTTAGAGAGAGGCTACATGCAGGTGATATCAGCCTTGTCTACTGTCCTACCACCAGCAATGTGGCAGACATCTTCACCAAAGCTCTTCCACGAGACAAATTTGAAGCATTTCGCAATGCTTTGAATTTGACGCCCTTTGGTGGCGGATGATCCTTGTACACTTGATCACTCTTCACTCCAGGGGGGTTTGTTGGGTATCTCACACGCCTTACTTACGCCTACGCTCATATGGGAGTGTGCGAGTGATCACTAGGACACTGGGGCACTTTTTACTCTCGGTAGGAGAGGTTTTTTCCCCCAGATTATGTGTACTATTTTGTATGTGCTTGTGGTGCACACTTACGGGCACTTACTGTGTTCGGGTGTGAACAGCCCCTTATAACCCTAAGGTATAAGGGTTATCATTTGTACTTTCAGCTTACACTCTATTCAGTACTATTGCATTGGGTGTCGTGCTCAACTCTGTCTCTCACTCTCACACTGTCTACTGCACTTCAGCTGCACCTCGATCCTCTCCCATCTGATGGGAGTGTGCGGGTGATCACTAGGACACTGGGGCACTTTTTACTCTCGGTAGGAGAGGTTTTTTCCCCCAGATTATGTGTACTATTTTGTATGTGCTTGTGGTGCACACTTACGGGCACTTACTGTGTTCGGGTGTGAACAGCCCCTTATAACCCTAAGGTATAAGGGTTATCATTTGTACTTTCAGCTTACACTCTATTCAGTACTATTGCATTGGGTGTCGTGCTCAACTCTGTCTCTCACTCTCACACTGTCTACTGCACTTCAGCTGCACCTCGATCCTCTCCCATCTGACAAGTTCGTAGTTCCAAGACCTGTGCAGAGAGCTTGCAGCACATTCTGAGGGTTTTGCGCAGAGTGAGAGAGATATAGAGGAAGAATTTTGGGATTGGAATCTGCTTTTGCTATGGCAAACCTACAGGAATCTAATGGTATCGATATGGCCTTTCTCGATTAGCAAATCAGGCAAGGGAATGACAAAGACTTGGCTGACTCGGATGGTGATTCGTTGGCAGATGAACCCAGGCCGTTGCTGGATAGTGAAGAGATGGGCAAACGCCGTAGGATGTCCGTTGAAGAACTAGCCTTCGGCTTGAATTTGCCTTAGCTTGAGGTTCATGTTTCGTGTTCGCAACCTAATGGGTCTTTACAATTCATGCTGGCAACTGCCAATCATCTTATGTCGGATTATGTCCACAGTAATGAGGATAAAGCTTACACATTACCGGAAGGGGATCGAGTAGTAGCAGTCATGGGAATCGACTTGGTCCTACAATAGATAGCTGCTTTCCATGAGAGGGTAGCCATATTTTATTTTACTGGAAGGACTCCTTTGATCACCAGAATTTGGGCTCGGCTGCAGTCTATGCTTGTTAGTTTTGAACAATGCCCATATGATGCTTCAGGGCGTATGCAGGTTCCCCTGGTTGAAGAGATTTATGATGGCCCGAAGGGGTTCTTTGAGGTTGTGTTTCGTTCTACGGAAGTACGGGCTCTTGTTATGCAATGCATTCCTTTGTTTATGGATGGGCAGCTAGTTCATGTGGTCCCTTGGAGGCCCATGGCTGAATTTCAGGACATGCTGAGAGAGGCTTGCCCAATTTGGGTAGAGGTGGTGGATTTTCTTGCGCATCTTTGGAGACTCCTCCCTATGGTACTAAGAACCCTTGGTGAGGTTTTGGTGGAATCTCGGTTAGCTTCCCACAATAGAAACATGGCATGTATGCTGTGGGATACAGGTAAACCTCGTCCGACAGAAATTCGTTTTGAAGTTTCAGGCTTACAAACATTGGTGTATGAATTGAAATGGGGTACTTTTGCAGGACATTGTTTCACATGTGGCTAGTTGGGCCATTTCGTTTCGGAATGCAACAAAAATACGGAGGTAGTGTGGGGCCCTATGGATCATGATATGGAAATGCAAGACCACCACCCTCAGCACATGTTTCAGCAAACAATACCTGATCCAGAGCACCTTCCCCAACAAGGTCGTGAGGAAAGTAAGAAGAATGACCCCCACGAGCGTGGGGAGCGTCCTTTGACTGTGGTAGGGCAGAATTTGTCTCCTCGGGAGGATTCTTGGGTCACTGTGGTTCGTCATAATGCTAGGCAAGATTCTCGATTCAATCCTGCCCATCCTTCGTTGCCCCCAATCACTAAGACCTCTAATGCAGAGGTAGGGGTTTTTATATGAAACCTCAATCTTTGCGTACCCCAGTAGTGGAGGATAGAAGGACTTCTACAACCTTGCGATTCGATGCTCGTGGAAGGCTTGTGCCTCCTTGGGATGTTTTGCACTCCTAACAACTGCAGTTTCCTTCCCGAGCTTCAATTGCGGGTTTGCAGAGAGCAGATCTTGTAGATGTTATACGTACTGAAATGGAGAGATTCCAGGCTGCCAAGGCTATTGATGTAAAAGGGAAAGGGAAAGCGATGGTTTAGTAGTTTTTCTTATTTTTTGATTGATCATGAATCTTGCTTTGTGGAATGTGAAAGGTATTTCTTCTGGCAGCAAGCAATATTGGTTGTGGAAAGTTGTGCTTGCTGGAAATTGGGATGTTTTTTGTGTTGTGGAGCACAAACAACATTCTTTGGCTGGATCCTCTTATGTGTATAAGGATTATGCGGTCTTTTTTAGTGGTCGTGTTCCATATAAATCGGGAGTTATGTTGGTTGTCAAATCCTCCCTGCAACCAACATTGGTTTCTCAAGATACCCGTGTCCGATTTCTGATCTTGGAAATCTGTTATGAGGGGGAGGTTTTGTGGATTGTAGGTGTGTATGCTCCTTCTAATGCAAGGGATCGTTGTCAGCTTTGGGATGATCTGCACTGCCCTGCCTTGGCTTATCAAGGCTTTGTTATGGGTGAGTTTAATGCCCATGTTTCTGCAGATCAGGCGACCTCTCCGCATTTGGTTATGGATGGTCTTGAGTGACATGCTTGGGATGCTCTTGTAGCGGCATCTTTGAAATAGGACATGTGGTCCTGGATGTATCCATCACAAGCCGGATATACTTATCACTCTTTGCAGCATCCAAATACTTGGGCCAGACTGGATAGAATCTACATCTGCCGAAGTGACTCCTTTCTTCTTGCAGTCATTGATATGCGGGTGGAAAGACAACATGTTCTGTCAGATCATTACCCTTTAGTCCTAGAAATGAGCCACAGACCTGTTCATGCATTCAAGGCTCTCCTTGCCCATTTGCCTCTTCGGTTTAATCAATCTTTTTTGTAGCAAAATCAGTTTTTGGAAGATGTTCAGCACCTGATAGCTTCTTTTAGCTTGAAGGTTCTACCTAGAGGGATGGAAGCATGGGCGGTTTTTAGGGATAATGCGCGAGCCTTATCCCAACAATATGGTATTCAGCATGCTTCCTTGTTTCGATCTGAATTGCAACATGCTCAAGCTTTATTAGCTCATTCCTTGGCTTTGCGTCAGACCGGGGATTTCGATGATGACTTGCTCACTTGCATTGAATGGCTGAAAGGCAGGGTCTAATCTCTTCAGGAAGAGGAGTATGAAAAATACAAACTGTTAGCCAGAGCCGAAGCTTTACATGATAACAACAGTCAAACTCATCAATTTTTTGCTCGTTTGCATAAAAAATATGTCCGGGAAAATATTGTGCGCTTAAAGGATGGGCAAGGTGATATGGTGACTGATCCTGCCTTCATTATTTGGATGACTGTTGACTTTTATAGGGCCTTGTTGGGTCAGCAAGATATCCTTTCAGATGCTGTTCTCTCTACTTGAACATACATTTGTGATCTGATTAGTAATCAGGTCAGACCAAAATGGGTAAATTTAATGGAGGCCGATATTTTTGAAGAGGTAGTGGAAGAAGTGCTTTCTCACTTGCCTCGAAGGAAAAGTCCAGGCTGGGATGGGTTTCCTAATGAGCTGTTTTCAGCCAATGTGCAACTGCTTAAGGATCCATTAACTTGATTGTGTTAGTAGGTGTGGAACTCGAGTATGATGCCTTCAGATTGGAAGATTGCAATCATCAGGTTGTTGCCCAAAGTTCCCTCTCCAACCTCTTTGAAGCAATGGAGACCCATTTTAGCTATGGGATCATTATATAAAATCTTCTCCAAGATTATTACCAACAGATTGCAGAAAGTATTTCTGCACCTCATTCATCCACGTCAATATGGTTTCATTAAAGGTCGGCATATAATGCACAATATTTTGAATGTCCAGTTGGTAATCGATTATGCCAAAGCTTCTAGCCAGCAGGCTGTTATGCTTCAGCTAGATATTGAGAAGGCATTTGATCATGTTAGTTGGTCATTTTTGCGGCAATTAATATCTACAATGGGTTTTGGCCCCCGTATAATTTCTCTAGTTGATACTATCAGTCAGGGTGCTGTGGCCCATATTGCTCTTAATGGAGGGATTACAGAGGAAATTGTCTTATCTCTGCTCTTCGGCAAGGCTGTCCACTCAGCCCCTTGGTGTTTGCTTTGGTAAGTCACCTGATGCTCTCATTATTGGATAAGTTGGCAGCTCAAGGTGAGATAGTTGGGTTATCTCTTCCTGGCGGTGATAGCTGGTGGGCCAATCTTTGGCAGATGATTCTTTTATGTTCCTCAAGGCGGATCCTATTAATGTCAATCGGGCAATGGTGGCCTGGAACCTTTTTGCTTTGGCATTGGGTCTTTACATTAATACTCAGAAATCCACCCTTCTCTCCTATACAAAGAATGATCTACAGGCCTTGGGATTGAATGGAATGGTGATCTTGAGGGGCAATATAGCTAGACACCTGGGATATCCTATTGGTGTGGAGGTTGCTCCCCGTGCTTTGTTGGATTGGATGGCATCCCGAATTCATGACAGGTTCATGTACTGGAAATCTCAGAGTTGGCCTTCATGTTAGTCTAAAAGTGGCTCATGTTAGTCTAAAAGTGGCTCAATGCATTATGATTAGTATGTTTTTTTTCTTTCTGCCATTGCTGCCTTGGACTAAGAAGTCCCTTTTGGATTTGGTCCAGCCTATCAGATTTATGTTGTGGAAAAAGAAGGGCAATCATTTGGGGCAAGTATGGATCTCCTGGCAGCATGTCACTACTCCGAAAAGGATGGGGGGTGTAGCTTTGTTGGATGCTAATTTGCATATGGCCTCTTTGAGGCTGTCCCTTTTACAGAATCTATGTATCCAGTGTCATTCTTGGTTAGATATTGTCAAATTCTTAATAGAAAAGACTGGCATCTCTCATGGAAGCACGGCTATTCATGCTTCCTGGTGGCATGCGCTTAATTCTACGAGGCCCATAAAGGTCTCCCAGTCTTTTCTCCTTTCTCATTTAATTGCTTCCTGGCAAGAGATGCTTCATTTTGCTGTCTGGCGTCCTCCGGATATTTGTAAGGAGGAAAATTCGTTGCAAGGAGAAATATTGGCTTCCTTAAGGTTGTTGGATTGGCCACACAAAGATTTGAAGCGAGATAAGTTTAATTGGATGGCTAGGTTAGGGTTGAAGGCAGTCTGTGATGGGTTATTCTTGGGCAGCCCCGCCTTTATTCTTTTAGGTGTATTTGTCAGTACTTTAAGGTGGCTCGTGGATACAAGGACATTTGGTCGTCAATGCAAGATTGTATTCCGAGGTTCTCTCCTTTGCCTGCGTTATAGCCATTGCATCCATGGCGTGACTGGAAGTTTGTGCTTTTTGATGACTTTCAGAAAAGGTCAGCGAATCAGATATATCATTAGATGGTGGAAGCTAAAAGATGGGTCACGGGGAAGATTAATAAGTTCTGGCATCTCAGGAATAGCAAAAAGAAGTGGTGGGACAGATTTATCCAGCTTTGGAAGTCTAAGGTTCTGTATCAGGGTAAAGTGTTCATGTGGAGGCTGCTCATTGGGGTCTTTCAATGGGAGAAGTGCTCAGTGCCCGATAGATCTCTGTAGGGCACTATGTTTTCTGTACCACATGCGATGAGACATTGCTTCACCTCTTTGTCTCTTGCCCTGTTGCGCGATAGATCTGGAATTTTGATGCCAGGAGGCATATTCCACGGTGGATTCCGTGAGGTTTTACGGTGGATTCCGTAAACTTAGATGACCGGGGCTCATACGCAAAGAGGATTCTTTGTGCGAGAAGTTGATGGGGACGCCTGTCCTTTTTGGGCGTTTCATTAATTTAGTGTGTACATGGGTGATTCCATAGCGGGTGATTCCGCAAAATGCATATTAAATTAATAAACGTTTATGAGTTTAGAGTGCGCACTCGTAATAAATTAAGGTTAGGATTTATTTCTAACCAGTTGATTTATTTATGTAGCTGAAGACTGCTAGGTATTCACTTTTGTCGGTTTAATTGTGTTATTTTACTAACGATTGTGAATGCTTCAGTTGATGTGTAGAGATAGCAGCAGTGGCGGAGGAAAGCATTGGAGTCTAGCGGGTTTTCGATCTTTGGACTATATTTTGATAGGCGCCACGCCTATATTTTGATTATGTCTATAGAGACATCGATTATTTATTATTATTTTGTATGCGCTTATGCGCCTGGATATGTTATTTCTATTTGGACATTGAGATTGGGCGTGCCAGACTCTTTGGGCACCGTCCATTAGCTTTATTTTCCTATTTTTGGTAGAAAGCAAACTCAAAAGCTAAAAGCTTGTCATATTTTTGTAATTGGGCTATTTTTGAGCAAAAAGATTGGAAATATACATTAAATACATGCTTTGTGAAGCGCTCACACAAGGCATGGGGGAGATTGAACCCAATTTGTCTCTTGTCTCATGTCGTGCTTGCTTTTACATTGGTTTTTGTGCTAAAAAGTAGAGTACTTTGTTCTTGGGGACCTTTGGGAATTCACCACGTGAGCTACCTGCGTCCGATCTGCGCACCAGTGGTATCAGAGCGGAGCAGAGATCAAGGGCTTCCAATCGCTACCAATCTCGGGCGAAGGCGGAGCTCCAGGAACAAACGGCCTCTACAGTCAATCTCGTCGCGAACCGTCGATACAGGTAGACTTCTGGCGATCAAGAACCCCTATTTCCACTGTCAGATCGCGAAGGACCAATCTCTGCAGGCGGAGGACCACTCATCAATTCTCTTCATCAAGTCGTTGAAAAAACAGTGAGAAAGCTCTTAATCTTCTTCATTAAAAGCCTAATCACAAAGCTTTAAGAGCTTCAGAGAAACCTAAGCTTCTCAAAATCTTTTCGTGGTGTAAGAGGAGGGTCCCGAAATTTTCGCGCAGTCAAAAACAGCCCCCCCTCCCCCCCCCCCCACGATTCAAAAACGGCGGCCTGCTAGTCCACCAATTAAGCTCTTAAGCTTAATTACCAAGTCTAATTAAGCTTAAGTCCCTCCATACTCTGCAAGTCAGTGAAGGCAAACAAGTCTGTAAACTCCGGGTCTCGCACTCCAGAAGTCAAGTTCAGTAAGTCACTTGGAATCAAGTCCTGCAAGTTCTGCAAGTCGGCTAAGTCCAGCAAGTCAACAACCCTGCAAGTCTGTTAAGTCTGCAACTCTGCAAGTCAGACTAAATCAGAACTGACTAACGCTCGAAACTCATAGAAGATTTGTTCGTTTGCAAAAACTCTGAACTGGAAAGTTGTTCGCAGCAAGCTGTTTTACCTATCTACAAGTTCGTTGAAGTACTTTCAGCAAACGGAGATAGAAATATTTCAGAATTTCTGAAAATTGAAGAAGAAAATACCCAAAAATACATAGCCTTGTAACCCCAAATTTGAGCTACGCTCATCCCGCTAACTGATTTTGAGTGAGAAAGGTTTGTTGAGTTTTACAGGATGACTACCCCACATATGGATGATCCTATGGCTGAAGACGATCTACCCGAGCCTACCATGGAACAAAAGCTGGATCTTATCATGCTACAATTGGAAGAAGAGCGAAGAGCTAGGCAAACCTTGCAAGCGCAATTGACAAAGCTACAAGGAGCGTCCACTGACAAAGAAGAACCGCAAGCTGAAGATTTGATTCGCCGTACCATCGACGCCACTCTTGAAGCACAAACCATTCGCAAGGAATCCAAGATAAGTAAACGAAGTTTCAAGTTTCGCACTTTCAATGGCATAAGAGAAGGAAAGACTGTTTTATCATTCATTAGCCAGTTTGATGACTATTTCCATGAGGAAACTTATCTTGAGAAAGATAAAATGAAGTGTGTTACTAATCATCTGATAGATAGAGCATCACTTTGGTGGACTGTAGTCCGCAAGAGCATAGAATGTCCTGCTACATGGGAAGATTTCAAGAAGAAGTTCATGCAAAATTTCCTTCCACCGCAATTTCATGAGAAGGCTATCAAGCAATGGGATTTACTTCAACAACGCGATCGTGAGCCTATTCCACAGTATACAGAGCGTTTTTGGAATGCACTTTTACAGCTACGCATGCTTGAAGACGTACCAGAGACGACACATAAGCGGAAGTACATGTCTGGACTTCTTGGACATTACTACGCTGAGGTGAATATGTTCAAGCCTGCTACCCTTGAAGACGCCATCTCCTTAGCTCACGACACTGAAGATAAGTTACGTGGAAGGGATCGACGACCACAGCCATTCCAAGCAAACGGTAATTATGGATCTAAACAATTCAATTCCAATTTCAGAAGGTTTAATCCAGGTCGTTTTTCATCACCATCTTTCCGCAAGAATTGGCCTAAACCACCTGCATTACCATCCACTGTCAATCCAAATCCTAAGCCTATTCCACAAGCAAATCCAAATATACCCAGACTCCCAGCCATTGCAAATAATGTGACCAAAGCCAAGCCCATCGTATGCTACAAGTGTCACCAGCCAGGCCATCTCGCAGCAAATTGTCATTCAAAGAAGCCATCAGCACATATCAACTACTTTGGAGCTATGGACGAAGAAGAGCATGAGGATATGCCGGATTTCACTGAAGAAGAAGATGATCCTACTACTACTTCCGACACTTTACCAGGTATGCCTACTTTACATTCATTATTGACTATGAAATGTATGGTGCATGGAAAAGAAAGAACTATACTGGATGATGACGGTAGTACCCATGACTTTATTTCAGCAAAATTGGTAAAGGAATTGAAATTGCATACAGTACCTTCGCATTATCGCATAAAAGCTGCATTTTTAGGGACTAGGTACAATGGCACACAAGAAGTTCAAGATCTAGAAATTCAAATTGGTCCATATATTGAAAGAAGAAATTTCTTAGTTGTCCCATTACAATCTAGCGACATTATTCTAGGAATGCCATGGAGACACCAACATAATCCCAATATAGATTATTCCACACACACAATGAATATAAATTTTCAAGGAAAATCTATTACATTATTTGGTATGCATGCATCTCATATGTTTCCACTGCTTTCGCATACTCAAGCAAAACGTGCACTACGCAAGAACACTAAATCATATCTCATTTGGGTGAATGAATTGCACGCAAAAGAAACTCATATGCACCCTAGACATAAGGAATTTCTTGCATATTTTAAGGATTGTTTTGCAGAAGACCTACCACCAGGTTTACCTCCATCACGTCCAGAAGACCATAAGATTGACCTAATACCTGGCACACAACTACCTTGTAAAGCCCCATATAGGCACAATCAAATAGAGCAAAAAGAAATCCAGAGTCAAGTTGAAGAATTACTAAATAGAGGTTTAATTCGACCTAGCAGTTCTCCATTCGGTGCACCTGTGCTCTTAGTCAAGAAAAAGAATAATACTTATCGGATGTGTATTGACTACCGAGCATTAAACAAGATCACTGTAAAGAATAGGTATCCTATACCTAGAGTTGACGACCTTATGGACAAACTGCAAGGATCTTCTATATTTAGTAAAATTGACCTTAAATCTGGATATCATCAGGTGAGGTTAGATAGATTTGACATATTTAAAACTGCATTCAGGACACAGTTTGGCCATTACGAATTCTTAGTTATGCCATTTGGATTAACTAATGCACCTGCCACTTTCAGTAGAATGATGAACCGTATTTTTCTAAAATATCAATATTGTGTGATTGTTTTCTTTGATGATATTTTAGTGTTCAGTCAAAGTGAAAAAGAGCATTATGAGCATTTATCATTAGTTTTTCAATTACTGAAAGAAAATCAATTGTTTGCAAATCCTGACAAGAGTGAATTCTTTAAGACAGAAATAGAATATCTAGGTCATATTGTATCAAAAGAAGGAATAAAAGTTGATCCTAAGAAAATTGACGCAATATTGCATTGGCCTGTTCCTAAAAATGTACATGAATTACGCTCATTCCTTGGTCTTGCTAGTTTCTATAGGAAGTTTGTACGTAATTTCTCATTACTTGCTTTACCACTGACCAAACTTCTTAAGAAAGGTATTGTTTATCAATGGACTGAAAACCAGCAGAAATCCTTTGATTTACTTAAACGTGCATTGACCAATGCCCCTGTCCTACAATTGCCTGACTTTAATAGACCATTCTTTTTAGTTGTGACCGATGCTAGCGGATCAGGAATAGGAGCCGTGCTAATGCAAGACAACCATCCAATAGCATATTCTAGTTCTAAGCTGAAACCCTCTGAGCTTAAATATTCCACCTATGACAAGGAACTCTTAGCAGTTGTACAAGCATTAAAACAATGGAAGCATTATTTAATGGGTTCAGAATTCATGATAAAGACCGACCAGCAAAGCATTAGACATCTACTTAGCTAACCCTAAATTTCTGACCGCCATATCAAATGGGCTTCATTCATTCAAAGTTTCCATCCTATCATTCAATACCAACCTGGAAAAGAAAATGTAGTTGCTGATGCATTGAGTAGAAGACCTGCAATTCATAACATTTCTATCATATCTTTTGATTCTTTGATTGCTATGAAAGACACATATCACCAGGATATTACTTTTCATTCTGATTGGCAAAAATTAGTTCAAAATAATTTCATTCCTGTTGATTCATTGTCATATAATGATGGATTCATGTTCTTTGAAAAGAGACTGTGTGTTACTATTCCATTTCGATCTTTTGTTTTAAATGAAATTCATTGTCCCCCATATCAAGGTCATAGAGGTATCATTTCTACATTACGCATGTTAACTGAAGATTTTTATTGGCCGCATATGGATGCAGATGTGTCTAATTTTGTCTCTGAATGTCTGATTTGTCAAAGAATAAAAAGACATCATGGTAAACAGTATGGGTTATTAATGCCTTTATCTATTCCATCTAAACCTTGGGAACATATATCTATGGATTTCATTACTGGCTTACCAAATACTAAATCTAACCATGACATGATTTGGACAATTGTAGATAGATTTAGTAAGCAAGCATATTTCATTGCATGCAAGAAAACTTTAACAGCATCACAAGCAGCACAGTTATTTTTGAAAACTATTTTTACTAACCATGGATTGCCGAAAGTGATTATTTCAGATAGAGATTCTAGATTTTGTAATAATTTCTGGATTACACTGTTTGCAAATCTAGGCACAAAGATTGATTTCTCATCTGCATTTCATCCAGAAACAAATGGACAAACAGAAGCCACAAATAGCACCATTTTAGATTTTTTACGTGCATACACTATCTCTAAACCTCAGACATGGGATACTCATTTGCATTTATTACAGTTTGCTTACAATAATACACCGCACACATCTACAAAGAAAGCACCTTTTGAAGTTATTTATGGATATAGATTATCTACACCTGTTGCCTCTTTGTCTAATAGAATACAAAGTGCCGATGATATTGCTGTTATGCATAACACTATTTTTGATGAGGTCAAGGATATGATTGCTAAAGCCCAACAATCATATACCAAACAAGCCAACAAGAAAAGACAAGCCATGAATTTCAAAGTTGATAATTATGTTTGGCTTAGAATAGAAAAGCGTAGACTGCAAAGTGTAGATAGACATCCAGTTGTCAAATTAGCTCCCAGATTCTACGGACCATTTAGAATCATTCATAAGATTAATGACAATGCATTCAAGTTAGAACTGCCATCTCATTGGAAAATTCATAATACATTTCATATTAGTTTATTGAAACCATTTAGAGGACAATTACCTATCCACCCTGTCTATGAAAACCCACCTTTACTAGAAGAAGAGATTGAAATCCTTGAACCAGAAGCCATCATAGACACTGATTACATGACCACTAGAACTGGCCGAAGGTACTCTAGATATCTCGTGAAATTTAAGAACCATCCTGTAGAAGAAGCACAATGGATGCACGCTAGAGACCTAAATGCTTTCCCCACTCTGTTAGCTCCACATTGAGCTAATAGCAATTGAGGTCAATTGCTATCCCACCCCGGGGGTATGATGCCAGGAGGCATATTCCACGGTGGATTCCGTGAGGTTTTACGGTGGATTCCGTAAACTTAGATGACCGGGGCTCATACGCAAAGAGGATTCTTTGTGCGAGAAGTTGATGGGGACGCCTGTCCTTTTCGGGCGTTTCATTAATTTAGTGTGTACATGGGTGATTCCATAGCGGGTGATTCCGCAAAATGCATATTAAATTAATAAACGTTTATGAGTTTAAAGTGCGCACTCGTAATAAATTAAGGTTAGGATTTATTTCTAACCAGTTGATTTATTTATGTAGCTGAAGACTGCTAGGTATTCACTTTTGTCGGTTTAATTGTGTTATTTTACTAACGATTGTGAATGCTTTAGTTGATGTGTAAAGATAGCAGCAGTGGCGGAGAAAAGCATTGGAGTCTAGCGGGTTTTCGATCTTTGGACTATATTTTGATAGGCGCCACGCCTATATTTTGATTATGTCTATAGAGACATCGATTATTTATTATTATTTTGTATGCGCTTATGCGCCTGGATATGTTATTTCTATTTGGACATTGAGATTGGGCGTGCCAGACTCTTTGGGCACCGTCCATTAGCTTTATTTTCCTATTTTTGGTAGAAAGCAAACTCAAAAGCTAAAAGCTTGTCATATTTTTGTAATTGGGCTATTTTTGAGCAAAAAGATTGGAAATATACATTAAATACATGCTTTGTGAAGCGCTCACACAAGGCATGGGGGAGATTGAACCCAATTTGTCTCTTGTCTCATGTCGTGCTTGCTTTTACATTGGTTTTTGTGCTAAAAAGTAGAGTACTTTGTTCTTGGGGACCTTTGGGAATTCACCACGTGAGCTACCTGCGTCCGATCTGCGCACCAAATTTCATTTCCGGTGTGTGGTTCTCGGTGACCCAGCACCGCATGCCAGTTCATTCGTGGATTATGGGAAATATGTCCTCTATGCCATCTTTGTCTTCAGGTTGTTCCTGCCTATTCCATTTTCTTACATGGACAGCCCTGTGGCACGTATGGCGTACTTGCAATGCCTTTATTTTTAATTCGGTATCGGGCATCCATGGGCATGTGGCCTGTGTGCGTGGATTGGTGTTATGGCAAATCACCTCTATGATGTCAACTGACCTGGTCCTTCCGAACATTGCTACTCCTTGGCTGGCGACTGCTCGCTCTACTCCAACTGTTCTTTCTGTCTGATTTATTAGAATTGGTTATGTAATAGGTTGTTCTGAGAGCGTGCTCGCATCTTGTAAATTTCTACAGAGACGGTGTGAGAGAGATTGAGTATGCTGACTTGATGGTCTGATGTAATAGAATGTAAGAGATACAAAGACAATGTTAACTTGATGGTCTTATGTAAATATTTACTACTCAATTCAATTATCTTCACGAAGAGAGAGAGAGAGAGAGAGAGAGAGAGAGAGAGAGAGAGAGAGAGAGAGGAGAGTGAGCACGACACTTGATGTTCGGTACAATGACGAGTGTACCTCTTTAGGTTCTAGATAGATATATATGAAAGTACAAATGTGCTAAGGGTGTGTTCACATTCAAGCACATATAAAAGGCACGATGGCCCTTTATTCCCAACACTACTACTACTTCACTTAGAGGGTTTCTTGGTCTATCCTCATTTTATCACCGATTTATTAAGCATTATGTGGCTATTACAGCTCCTTTGACTGACAGGTTGAAAAAAGCAGCTTTCTTTTGGGATGCACTTGCAGATACTAGCTTTAACCAGTTAAAGGAACTCCTTACTTCTGCTCCTATTTTTGTATGTCTAGATTTTTCGAAAGAGTTTACCATCTAGTATGATGCTAGTGGCTGTGGCATAGGGGCTGTTTTGTTATAAGAGCATGGAGTTATTGCCTTTGAAAGTTACAAGCCTACAAATAAG
Source organism: Lygodium microphyllum (assembly GCF_053477565.2). NCBI lineage: Eukaryota > Viridiplantae > Streptophyta > Polypodiopsida > Schizaeales > Lygodiaceae > Lygodium > Lygodium microphyllum. Next base: position 17,094,487 of record NC_141153.1, on the reverse strand, counting down.
GAAATGGCTATGAATGTCTATGACCAAGAGATGTTGGCTATTTTACATGTGATAAAGAAGTGGCACCATTATTTGTATGGCAACCGGTGTAAAATTCAAAGTGATCACAGGGTCCTAAAGTATTTCTTCACTCAGTCCAGTCTTACTCCTAAGCAGTGTAGGTGGGTAGCTACTGTAAAATTATGATTTTAACATCACTCATACGAGGGGCAAAGACAATGTAATAGCTGATTCTCTTTCTCGCATGTGGGCATGCAGAGTTTCAGCTATGATTGAGCTACATAATGACTGGATTGAAGAATTACAGGAAGCCTATCTTTTGGATGATGAGCTCATCCATATTTTTCAGAAATTACAGCAAGGTCTCATGGAAGAAAACTCACATTATCAACTTAAAAATGGCCTAATTTGGTTAAATGGCAAGATTGTTATTCCCTTTACTTCTTTTACACGGAAAATTATGGAGGAGTTGCATTTTTCGCCTTTAGCTAGACATTTTGGAGTTTTTAAAACCTATGACAAGATTAGTAAAAGCTTTATTGGAAAGGACTGTGGAAATATGTCAAAGATTTTGTCATGAAGTGCATGCCTTTTCAGCAAAATAAGGATAGTACCCATAAGCTAGGTGGTTTGTTGCAGCCACTATGTATTCCTGGGGGCAAGTGGATGCACATTGCCATGGACTTAATTATTGGTTTGCCTACCCTAAAAAAGGGATGGAATATGTGGTGGTGGATAGACTTTCCAAGGCAGCCCATTTTATTCCTACCAAGACACAATTCACTGTTTCATAGGTGGCTAATCCGTTTATGGAGTAGATCTTTAGATTAAATGGATTACCATAAGTGATTGTACATGATAGAGATTCAAAGTGCATTTGGCAGACGGTATTTAGTTCCATGGGCACTAAGTTGTCTCCTTCTATGGCCTATCATCCACAGACTGATGGCTAGACACAAAGGGTAAACAAGTGGTTGGAGACTTATCTTCGCCATTTCTGTTATGATGTGCAGTATTTGTGGGATTCTTGGTTGCATTTGGTTGAGTTTTCCTACAATAACTCCACTCATGCTAGTATTGGAGTTTCACCCTTTGAGGCTATGTATGGTTATAAGGTGTCCTTACCCACAATCATTTTCAATGATAAAATCAATGCTCATGGGAAAGATGAATTTGAAACCCTTCTTTAGCAGTGTAAGATGAATCTTAGGAAGGCCCAAGTTTAGATGAAGATGTATGCAGATGAAAAGAGGTGACTCTTAGAGTTCAAAGAAGGAAAATTAGTTTTGTTGAAAGTGCCGAAGTCTCGTTATTCTACCTTGAAGGATGGATCTAGTAACAAACTTGCTCACAGGTTTTGTGAACCCTACAAGATCTTGAAGCACATTGGAGACTTCATATATAAATAGAAACTACCATTTTCCACTAAGATTCATAATGTATTCCATGTTAGTTAGCTGAAGTCTTTCTATGATGCTCCTATGGACACAGTTGATGAGGTGCCACTTATGGATGAAGAAGGTCTTACTCGGTACATCCTTGAGGCCATCATAGGTTAGGGTGAGGAGCTTCACTCTTGCCCTATCCATAGTCATAGGGAATGAGTGGGACGGACCCTTGGGATGCTCGGACACCGTCCCCAAGAAGGATCTGTGATGGAATGTGTCACTTTCAGATGTGACGTCACTTTTTTGTCTGTCACAACATGACGGAGCGGGATGCGAAATGTGACGCCAGGCCATGTTTGTGACGGAAGGTTGGGATGGATTTGTGACAAGCAGTTGCCTCGCGAAAGTTTAGAAACATGACAGACATTTGCGATGCAAGATGGCACATCAGATTAAAAAAACGAGGGCTTTAAAGTTTAGCTGCCGACTCATCCTGTGACCCGTCACCCGTGGCCCGTCGAGAGCCAACTCCCTTCGCTCTCTCTCTCTCTCTCTCTCTTTGTGGTAGGCTGTAGCGGCAGCGTATCCCAAGTTTCAATCTCTCTCTCTCTCTCTCTCTCTCTCTCTCGTAACCTATTTTAATCTATTATCTTCCTCATCATCTCAGATTCTCATGGCATCAACATCCCGAGCACGGGGTAACCACTCTCATCGAGGTGGTCATCATGGTGGAAGAAGTAGGAGGGCTGACACATGGTCTCGGTGGGATGAAGTGCATGCTGAGTGTCCCGGAAGTGGGGAAGGATCTCGTGCATGGACATGTAAATTATGCTCATATTGGCGCACGAGTGAAACAAGCAAAGTTTGAGCTCACTTCTTACACATTGAAGGATATGAGATGCAACACTGTCCTAACGTGACCCTCGAGAAGAGAAGAGAGCTCACAGAGAAGGATGTTGGGCTACGAGCCCCGTCTTCTGTAAGAAGAGCACCACGTGTGCCAGCCGTTGACCATACTGCATTTGTGACGGCATTAACCTCTTAGGTATCTCGTACACCATTAAGTTGTTAATCAAATGTGCAAATGTTAGTTGTACGTGTGATGCACATGTTAGTTATTTTACAATGACAGGCTAAAGGACCCCTAGATGTCAATTGGTGTCGAAGTCAGAAGTTGTAATAAGTTATCCTTGGTAGGTACTAGGTGGTACTTGGTGTGAGATTTTGGACTAGATAATTTTATTAGCCATTAATGTTAGTGGTGACATTAAGAACCATGCATTAATTAATTTATTAATGCCAATTCAGGGGCTAATAAATACTTAGGATTGCTTGGATGACCAATTGGTCTAACCAATTTGATTGTTGGTTGATATAGTTAATTTCTTGAGTAATAATTAATCATCAAATTAATTTGAATTTGTTATCCAAGCAATCCTAAGCATTTATTAGTCCTTGAATTGACATTAATTAATGAATTAACTAATGCCTAGTTCCTAGGATAACTTATTACAACTTTTGTCTTTGATACCCATTGATATCTTGGGTCCTTGCATCATTGTGAAATAACTAATTTGCACATCACATGTACACATGGAAGATATGCGGTGTACATTTGCAGGTATTTCTGTCTCATGATGTGCAATATTTATGGGATTCTTGGTTGCATTTAGTTGAGTTTGCCTACAATAACTCCACTCATGCTAGTATTGGAGTTTCACCCTTTGAGGCTATGTATGGTTATAAGGTGTCCTTACCCACAGTCATTTTCAATGATAAAATCAATCCTCATGGGAAAGATGAATTAAAAAGTATGCAAAACCTTCTTCAACAGTGTAAGATGAATCTTAGGAAGGCCCAATTAAAGTGGCTAGGTCAAATTGTTTTCTAAGTGTCCCTCAGTAGCTATTGATGCTTAGACTAGCATTAATTAATTAATTAATGGCTAGTCTCTAATGTCACCATTGACATTAGTAGCTTATAAATTGGTATAGGCTCAAATCTGACGTGGGGTATGACCTAGTATCTATCATATATAAACTTATTACAACTTTTGCTATTGGCACCAACTAATATTTTGAGGTCTTGGGTTCCACACTGAAATAATTGAATTGCGCCTCACATATGAAAGTCACATTTACACAATTGATTAATTTCTAATCAAATTCTAAGCAAGGGAATAAAATTTCACGTCCTTCTAACATGCAGAGGTATGTTTTACATGAGTATCATTGTTATGAGATGTTGTTTATGCTTAGTTCATGCATTACAATGCCTTGATTATTGGAGTAGTATTGAGATTTGGCATGTGGATACATCCCTTATGGTTTTGACAGTGGTTATGATTCATGTGTGTGGATTGTAATTAATTTAAGTGGGTTGAATTTAGACTTGTAGAGGGCATGAGCATGGTTAAGGCATATGTGCAGATATTGTTTGACTATGATGCCAACATATATTGCCAAGAGTGGTAATGTATACTTTTCACATATTATAGTACAATCAAGGGTGCTTGCAAGGATTTCAAGTGGCTGTCACGAGGATGTGAGATTTTGATGCTTTGCTTAGCATTTGCTAAAGTTGTTAATCAAATGTGCAAATGTGAGTTGCACATGCGATGTGCAAGTAAGTTATTTCAAAATAACAGGGTCAAGGACCTCGAGATGTCAATGGGTGTCCAAGACAAAAATTATAATTAATTATATTAGTTATTTGTGATACCTCGTGTCAGATTTTGGCGTAGAAGATTTTATTAGCCATTAATGTTAGTGGCGACATTAGGAACTTGGCATTAATTAATTAATCAATGCCAATTCATGGGTTGACAAATGCTCGGGGATTCCTTGGATGATAAATTGCCCTAGCCAATTTAATTGTTGGTTGGCATAGTTAATTTTTTAAGTAAGAATTAATTACGTTATTTTTCAAATCAGATTGGTATTAGTATGGTTTTAAAGAAAACTCTATGTTTAGAGATGTTCCACAAGGCAAATCCTTCATTAGTTGTTTCACCCCTTAGTGCCTCATGGCATCTTTGATTAGTTTGCTCATTATCTTCCCCTAGGCTAGTTTCTTAGGCATCCGAAGTCATCCTTAGGAACCTTGGGATAGTTTCCTTTAGGCTTAGCCATACTTTTTCAAGTCTTCTGTTGCATCGTTCCTTATTGCATTCACTTCCATTGCATCTCACTCTTACAATATCTAAAGTATCTCAATATGTAACATTTAGTATGCAGATTTCTTTCTTCATATTTTCATGCTGGGTTTTGTATTCTAGTTAGGACTAACATTGTAGGTATATTATCAATCCTACCTAGGCTGAAGATTTGTCTTTCAGTTTTTGCCTTGGCAAGTATTGCCTCCATCAGGATAGAGATGACGATAGTATCTTCTCTCATGGGATTGGGACTTGGGCATCCTTCTTCTCTTGGCAGCCATCTTTGTTTCCTTTCAGTTGAGGTGTTTTTATAATTTAATGATCATGTGCTACACTTCCTAGTTTATTTTTTCATGGCAGGTGACTATTTCCTTGGTAGTTTTGCCTTTGCATTCTTGATTGGCATAGGAGCCATCTCCCAAGGTTGAGTTTGAGGCATGCTTACGACACTTGGCCAGCATTGGAGCCCTCTCCTGAGTTCAGGTACAGACCCATCTCGACTCCCTTGATGGCCAAAATTTTCTTGCTTTTCCAGTTGGGGATGGTAAGGTATTCCTCCTTCATCCATTCAATCTATTTGCATGGTGGACTGCTCTCTTGGTGCTTCTCAACTAGCATGGAGACCTCTCCACAGGTTGAGATTTGGGCTTGCCAATGCCACTTGATCAGCATTGCAGCCCTCTCTTGAGATCGAGTATAGGCATATTTTGCAATTCGAGATAGCCAATTCTCCATATCTAGATGGTTCCAATTTTGGGCCTGATAGGAAATGTTGAGCTAAAAAATCATTCCATTTTGATTAGCTCTTTAAAATAGCCGCAAAACATGTAAATTACCAAAAGTGCCATTAAATGAAAAGTGGTTGTAGAGAGTTTCTGTGTCTGACATGGCAAACCCTAATTTGGGAGGATCCTTCCACGTCTACAAATAGATAGGTTGCCCACCATTTAGCCCATCCTTGTGTGCAGGTTTCTTGTATCTATGTGCAGATTTCAGCCATTAGCTCTCTTCTATTGGCTATCCAGCCCTTGCCAACTGCAACCCTTTCTTCTCTAGCACCTAGCGACCTGTTTACAACTGCCGGCTTGCTACATGGAGCCTTCAGCCCACCGTGTTTGTTGTCTAATTGTAGCCACTAGTAGTCCATGTCATCGTTCCAACTGACTGCCTTGCATTTTCAGCACCTAGAACCAAGCAATAGGTTGTTGCCTCTTCCATTGAAATGCTGCAGCCTTGTGTTTTGCTGTCCAGTAGGTCGCCTACATCATCCTCCACCTCCTTTGCTATCGCCGAGTTGTTTACAGCATGTGGCGATCAATATTCATCACTTTTCAGCAGTTTGACATCTCTGATCTGGTGGTTTCAATACTTCGGATCCGTCTTCGGTGGATGTCACACTTTGACACTCATTGCTTCACCCTTGAGCATTCCGACTCTTACATTCATTTAGTGCATTGATTCATTCACTTTAGAGTTCTCTTGTTTCTCTGTCGGTGTTTGTGTTTTCCACATTTTGAATTTTGGGTTTAACCACTTTTTATTGAATAGGAAGAGTAACACAAAGACAATTATCCCACAAGAAGGTAATTGTCTTTGAGGGAATAATTTGGATGAGAATCTCATTGCTACAAATTTTCTCAAACTACTACAAAATCAACATCTTAGGCATAAGTATTTTTCATCACTTAGAAATCTTCATGATGCGTCATTGTAATAGTTGCAATGCAGGGAACTCTAGAAAGTGCATTGGTAAGTGCAATATGTTTTCCTGGAGTATACATAATTTGAAAATGAAACGTAGACAATGAATTTTTTCAACGTGTATATTTATTTTACAAATGCTTTTGAGTCTTGAAATAGTTCAAGCTTTCATGATCAGTTTTTATGAGAAATTCATTGGTTAAAAGATAATGCTTCTATATCTTTAAAGCATGAATCACAACTAAGAGCTCATTTTTATAAATGTCATGTTTTTTCTCAACATCGTTTAGACGATATCTTTCATATGCTATAGCATAGCCTTTTTGATTTAATATTGTACCAATATAATCATTGCAAGCATCCACTTTCACCACAAATGATCTTACTAAATTTGAAAGGACAAAAACAAGTCTAGAAGTGAGGGTTGTTTTTAGCTTTGTGAAGGCTATCTTCCCTTTCTCCCTTCATTGGAAGGAACTCTTTTTCTTCCTAAGGTCATGAAGAGAAGAAGCCATATGTGCAAAATGCTTGATGAAGTGGTGGTAATAGGAGCATAAGCCAAGAAAAGATTACACCTTATGTACATAACAAAGGCTAGGCCATGCTTAAAGTATCTCGATCTTCTTAGGATCCATTTGAATCCCTTTCGAAGAGATGACATATCTAAGATAATTTATTTTATTACATGAAAAATTTACTCTTTTACTATATATCAAGAGTTGATTTTATTAAAGTAATTGTAGAACAGTCTCCTAGCATTGATGATACTTCTCTTTATTTTTGCTAAAAACAAGAATATCATCAAAGAAAGTATCAACATATGGTTAATAATCTCTAAAAATTCGATTGAAGATAGCTGGTACATTACTTGATTCAAAAGGAACCACTAAGAATTAATAAAGACCAAACAAAGTGCAAAAAGCAATTTTGTGTACATCTCATGGCATTATCTAATCTAGTGATATCTACTCTTAAGATCAATGTGGCTGAAAACCTTCGAGTCTCCTAGACCAAAATGTTGTTAATTTTGGGAATATGAAATGAATTATGCCTTCCTTCTTTTGATTAAAAAAACTAGTGAATAAAATGGTGAGCTACTTGGCTTGATTAGCCCATGTTTAAGTAGGTATTTGACTCGCTTTCAGATTTTTTCTTGCCGAGGATAGCTCACATGGTATGGTACTATATTAAGATAAGAATTGCGCAAAATAATATTAATATGGTAGTCTTGTGGCCTTTTGAGGGAAAGTTGATAAGGAAGATCTTTTGACTAACAATCTTTATACTTTTCCAAGAGTCTAAGTTGCTCTTGGTTTTCATAATTCATATCCTATCATTGACATAAGGTAAACGACATTGAATATAATCCTTAATTGCCCTTGAGACTTGTATATGGCTTATATAGGTATGATGTCTCGAGATACTTTAGTAGGAATCTCGTACTCATTGCCTTTGTTGGTGAGTTCTACATTCTTCCTTTGAGACAAGATGATTGAGTCTACTCTATGATTTCATGGCTGCAACTACATTATTGATAGCATGGATTGCCATGGGCATCTTGGACTTGTTATTAGAAACTTTGCTTTGTTCTTTATTTGTGCATTGGTTTGCTATATGGCATGTTTGTCCATATTTTAAACACTTGTTTTCTTTCATGAAGTATTGCTTTTATTCTTCAAAAAGTTTCATGGCTTGTGGGTATAGATTGGAACGGAATTGAGGAGCATTTGGAGCTGCATAGGGCTTAATATTCTTTTGATTTGATGGCTGCTTTTGTATCTGTTTTTGTCCTTGTTTGGGGCTGATTGCTCCTCATGATCAGCCACTCTTTTCTTATCATTCTTTTGGAATGATTTGTTGCCATTATGCTCCATTTTCCATGTCTTAGTATGGTCAATGAGTTCCTTGAGATTAGAACATGATAATGATGAAGAGCAATACAAAGTTTAAAATGCAAATGTTCTTAGAACTTTCTAAGCTTTTTAGAGCTACTGATTTTCTTGAAATATTGGACCTTCAAAAGTAACTCCCAAAACTTCTTTGTGTATTCATCAAGCAATTCATTTTGCATTTGCTAAAGTCCATTCCATTTCATTTCTGCATCTCTTTTGAAATGAACCGTACGGGATTGGCCTTGACACTTATATCATTCGAACAAAGGACTACCAAGATTTGGGGGCAGTATGATCATATTTGAACCCAATTCACCAAGTGTAGGCGTTGCAATTTTAATCATTTCTTTTTCTTTATACTTGTCATGACTATATAAGATTTGAAATCAATGAATAAAATTAAGAAGAGGATCAGGATTTTGGGAACCATTATACATACTGAATTCGATCTTCTTTTCAAGTTGAGATAATGACTTAGTCCTCTTTTTCTTGTGCCTTCGTTCATGACTGAAGCTTGAGGTTGAAGATGATAAAGTGGTTGATGGGTATGAAGATGGAGATGAAGATGAAGAATGTTGATGTCTCTTGTCAATGAGGAGATTTTTCACAAGAAGGATGTGACATTTCATTGCTTGACGAGGGTCCATTGGAAAAGACACTAGATGATGTTGAAGAAGAGAATGGGCTTCGATGGGATCTCTTCCTTTGTCATGAAGTTGATCGGGACCTTTCTTTTGTTCCACATCACCTCTTGGAAGTAGTTGGATTTCTTGATCGGCCCCTTTCATTTGATATGGCTTTGTCTTCTTGAAGTAGATGGACTTTTTTTCTTAAATTCTTTTTACTTCTCAACTCTTTTTAGCTTAAGAAGTTGCGTATGAATCTTCTCTTTAAGGCTTGGAATGGCTTGAAGGATAGCTCTCGCTCTTCCATTGGGATTCTTAGAAAATACTCTCAAGCATTCAATGCAAGGGCTGAAAACAATACACATATAATTGTAAGCACTACTACTATTGGGGTGAGGATCGAGTCAAAGCACTAATTCCATTGCAAAAGCCTCGAACAACATAGTATGCTCAATAATTATAGCATTAGTTTGTTTTCAAGACTTAATATTTCAAGAATTGAAGAAAATAAATTCTTAAGCTTGAATGTGAAAATTACTAAGAAGATTACAGCCATGGAATTGTAGAAGTAATGGAGACAAGATTGAGGGTTGAAGACGGGCAAACCCCTTGAAGAAATGTATTTTTGCTCAACCTAAGTTCCTTAGGGAAGAGCTCTGTTACAATCAACCTGAGAGTGAAGAGAAATAGTTATCACTCTTACAAGATTGATGTACATACATTCATTACTTACTATGCAATAAAAACAAAAGATTTCTTTACAAGATGTAAGTAGAAAGAGAAAACATTAGTCTTTCTCCATTGTTGATTAGCAATACATTGATATCGCTTGGTTCTGATTCTTGAAATGAAAAAAGAGCTCTAGAAGGAAGGGTTGTAATGAATTTATAGGTTTGTTGTTCTATAAAAAAACATCAAAAGAAAAGGGAATATGGGGGTATTTGATGGTGGTAGAGTGGAGGATGATGATGTATATAGGTGGGGTCAACTTTAGGCTATCTTCAATTTTTGTATAAGAGATTAGAGGCAAGAAAACTAATGTAGAATAAGGAAAAATGAACTCTCTTTATAGAAGAAAGAGGAGAGCTAGTGTAAAAAGGGAAAGTGGAGTAGTGTCAGATAAGTGTGCAACCACATGTCATGAGACATGTGAAAGCTTGTATGACAAGTGTCTGAACACTTATCTCTTCTCTATGACCTTCCTTTTTGGGTTGAGTACTCAAGAATAGAAACAACCAAAATTAATAAGTATTGCTAGAACACAAAACTTACTAATTTTTTGAATGTCATCTCTATTTTTTAAGACTAGCATTTTTAGGGGAATCAGACACCTTTTAAGGATTTCCTCAAGTTTAGGAATCCTTGAAAATTGAAGGATCCCCACAATATGAGTGTTATGCAAAATCTCTTTGCAAGTACCTTACAAAAACATGCTAAAATTTTCATATGAGTTTTCTATGTAAAGATATGTGCATTTGAAGCTTTTAGTTTACACATGTACATTGTACAAACATTTCATGATCATGCCATCTTGTTGATTATAATTGTTTGTTTTTGTGGATCTAGCCCACACTTCAAGACATTAATCCTTTCTATGTGCGACCATGGCCCTTGTATGCTTGAGGTTCAGTCACAGGTGCCCAATCAATCATATAGGTGGAAGTGTGTACTATTTTTTCTCTAATCCAATGTATTGGTTCACCATAACCTGTGACCACTCGTTAGTATGGCCAGCTCTAATGAACTTTTCTTTATGTTAATCAAGTGCAAAGGAAACAAATTTAATATGCAAAGTAATGGAAAGGATATAAATTCTTATTTTGTTGTGTTAGGATAGAGAGGGGCATTGGGCTTTGAATACTTTATGATAGATAGGGGCATTGGGTTTTGAATACTTTATGGTTTGGCTAGTCTTGGCTCCCCACCATTTATAACCCGTGCCAAAACCCTGAACAAAACCAACAACCCCCCCGTGCCAAAAAAAAAAAGAAAAAAAAGCCATCATCACCCCAAAGAAAACATAGAAGGAATAAAGGAAAACAACTATAAGGGAGTGAATGCTTAAGAGAGGGAGGGAGATTCTTTATTTCTAAATTCAAGTTGTGTTATTGTGGTGTAATATCTCCCACTTTCCGCTTAATGATGTTTGTTTTCTGCTTCTATAGACGCGAGCATCAGAGTCAAACTATTTAGAACTTCGCTTTCGACCAGAAGATCCATTTGTGCACCCAGTTTTTGGTGAGCTGCATAGAATATCAGGTTTACTTTTGCAACTTTCTAAAGTACAAGACGAGGATGGTGTAAATCAACAATTGAGGGCTGATGTAGTGGCAAGAGTTAATGAATCCTATGAATTTACTGGTAATCCTTTTGATCTTGCTTTTCTTGTTTCTATTGTTGTGATTGGGGTATTTTCATATTATGAAAGATTTTTTGTATTAGCCCTGGTTTACAACCACAAAAATTTCTAAGCTAGTTGAAGTGTGCATATGACCATCGGCACAAAATGATGTAATGAAATGCTCTTACTAACCTTTTGCAAATATTTACTTTGATGCAATTATATTCTTTTTCAAATTGCATTATGCTGTCACATGATGTATTTAATCTTTTGTGCAAGCATGCAATATTGATCTTTTCTTTCTTCACACACCATGAGTGAAGCTTATACTATTTCCACTTGTGTGATGACATGCTATGATGCACATGCTTGTTTGTGGAGTTCTGGATGATGCTTGGTTATATTAATGTACTAGCTTCTTTGGGGGGTTTCGGATGATACTTGTGTTCCAATATTATGTCACACTTAAGAAGATTGAAATATTTTGTTTAGGAATGTCAGACTATCAATACATTGCACCATTCCATGCAAAGCAAGTAAGAGGACAAACACTCAAACGCTTCCAACATTTTCAAAGAGGTAAATGATTTAAGTCCATTTGAAATTAGGTTTTGCCAAGATACAAACCTTTTTCAAGATGGGATCTGGTGTATATAATTTGAATGCTTCTTTATGAATGCTTGTATACAGGTTTGCATTTATGTTATTGGGAGGAAACAAATGGCTGACCTTTCTGTTCTCCTTTTCATTATTCTGTATGTAATTGTTTGTCATGGGCTCTGCACATACTCGTGCGTGTGTGGGAGCATGCTCTCTCTCTCTCTCTCTCTCTCTCGGTTCAAACCTATGCCAAAAACATTGAAAAGTAAAACTATTTATCCTGATCAGTATCTTGGAATCTAAGGCAGTCATATCATGACTGCTGTAGGGATCTCCTAAAGAAAGTAAATGGATCAATAGAAGAGTCCCCAAAGACCACATAGTTGGGGGACTTTCAAATTGTTCAAAATACCCAAAACCTGACAAAAGTGAAAAAGTGTAAAGAGCATTCTCAAAGCAGGACACAGGATTGTAAACAAATATTCACTGCTTTTTCTTTTGAGAGTTGATATAAAACCTTCAAACTCCAGAATTTGCAGGTTTGTTTCAAAGGCTTTGCATAGCATTTACCAAAACATAACCAAGTTATTTTGAACTTTCTTTTGAAAATGTTATTCTTAGCATTTTGTGTTGAATTCTTTGCACCTATAGGAAGTTGCGCATCCCCCACCCACACAGCAACTTAGTCTAGGATAGCAAGTTGCACTCATTGGCACATAGATCCTTTCAATCCAGAGTCTTCTTTCGAATGTTTGTAATTTTCTTGACACTAGACCTTGGTTTTTGGTGAACATTGTTCCAAATGTCTAGAAGTTTTGTCAAAACTTAGGAAGGGAAATGAGATCTCAAATCTGCCGCCAATCTATCTATAAGGCCATGTGCTGAAGGGTAACATAAAAAGTGAAGGATTGATTCATTTTGCACAGTGCAGCTTTTTGGAACTTGCTATGCCTCTCCTAAGAAGAAGTGCCCCAAGGGGGAGTACACCCCAAAGATCTGCACAAGAATAGACACAATTTGAGGGAAAGCTTACCTTTTCATATGCAATTCATAAATTTTCTCTACCGCTGACGTGCTTTACTAGATGTTAAGAGTATTAGGATGATCCTTTATCCAAGAAGAAGGAATGATACACTGGAAACTCAGTTTTGGAGATACCAATTGTAAGTAGAAATGGTCTAGCAGTGGGAATATCACACTGTAGGCTCCAATTTGAACTCTACATCAAGTGGAGGAATTGGTTTAGAAGACCTAAAGAGTTCTTTGATTTCCCTCCAAATTAGCATGTAATGCATGCCCAATCCATATCTTCTAGAGGCAATAACAAACAAGAGCACATAACCTTGCTCCTTGATTATCTGTCACATGTAATAAAGAGTCACTCCTTTCTTTTCAATGAAGTAGCTCTTCTTGGTTCAAATAACCCACTCCAATCAATAGTTTCAAGATGCATAGAATTTGCATGTAGATTCTGCATGTTCATCTATTCAGATCCACTATCCAGCAATTTCCAAAAGGTAAAAGATATTCATGCACATTCGGGCAAGCATTATAGTGACCAAGGTTGTCTTGGTTGAACAAATGTAACCAAGGAAACTTCTTTTACTTGTGGCACTAGATTTTTAAGGTATTAAGCTGACAATGCAGCTTTGAAGAGCTCAATTTATTTTGCAGTAGTATTATATCTTTCTTCCATTTTGTAGTTTCCTAAAATATCTCAATCATCAAGGTCAAAAAAGCTTCCATATCCACTCTTCTCCATATGATAAGTGGAAGAAAGAACATGATGTATGCATATAAATACGAGCAATCACATTCTTTTTTCCAAGAATGATAATTTTATTAATTATACTTTGAAAGAAATGCTGAACATAAAATACAAAGTACAAAAAAGGCCCTACAAGAGATTGCGAAGTACATCATAGATACAATGATTACGTGAACAACCAATTTGGCGGGTTGTAGTAGCAAACCATATGCGTCTCTAAGTGAAAGAATGTGCTAGAGTCTCATGTCTCCATAAAAGCATCTCTTGTCCTCATCATCAAATTAAAGTTTCCCTATAGTCTTTTCTATCTCCCATGGATCAAAGGAGTAATCTGTCTAGATCGTAGAAGAGTCTCAACTCTCTATAGTAGAGACATTGTGAAGGTCAATGCATGGGTACACCTCATAGTCAAAATGAACGAAGTAGTGATGCTAGCAATCAACTCCCATATGTGACAATGCCCCTTGGTCTCTCATATTTGGGACAAGTAATCATGGGAATCTTGCTCAAGTGATGGCCAATGATGAGAAATGAGTGGCTTCTCTAAAAGTCCTCATATCCACATGCTAGGCCTTTGTCTACGGCTAGACTCAATCTTGATGTACCCTAGACAAAATATTTTTATGTGGCCATAAGCCTCAAGGTGTGCTGGTAGCTATGGATCACTCAATTGTATTAAGTTATGGAATAGATATTATTGACAATGTAGATTGTTTGAAAAATTGACCTAGGCTATTGCTCTCCACATTGCTATTGTAGTTCTAGCTATGCCATGGAAGATTATCATGAGGGCTCTCTTCCTCATCCTCCAGGCTTTGGGACAATCCCATAGACAACACCATTTGGTTTTCTTTATCTCTCCACATCTTTCACATGCTATACCATCCTTGCCATGACTAAGCGAAGTGTCAACTGCTAGACTCCTATGGGCTATAAGCTAGATGAAGAAAGAGATCTCCTTGGGTTTGAGGCTACCATTCAATCTCCTCCAAAAATCTATAAAGAAAGGCATTGAGAACCATTCTTGAACATGCACCTTTCTTTGATGTTGAAGAAAGCTTCTTGTGGATACCATTGAAGTGCGTACATAAACCAATCATGTAGAAATACGTACAGAATTTCCCTCTTTCATAAGACTCATAAATATACGGACAACATCTTGAGGTATGTCCATGCTTAAAGCAGACTTTGCATGTCTTTTGCTTCTTCTTAGATTTACCCATGATGACACATGCATGCAGTTTGCACAAAAGAACTACTTTTCTTTCAGCCAAACCTCCTAACTTTTGCAATGATGAAGTAGTAGGTTTTCAACCTATGATATTCAGGTTATTCTTGCAATTTCTGTAGTTCAAGCTACTTGAAAAACTATTTTGCAAGTATTGCTTGAAGACTCCTATATTGATAAGATTTCTTTGTGTTATCAGGCCATCTCTAATAGATCTTTGACAATTCTGGTTACTCTTGCCATTTCTACAGCTCTTGACGCTTTCGCACTTCAGGTCATACCAGTTAATTCCTCATTATGGCATTTTCTTGAAATTGCTTTTGATCTCCTTCTTTGTTGGTAGCACTTTTTTGGCAAGTTTTATTCGTATTCTTTTCCATCATCTCCTGAACATTCGAATTACATGAATCTACCCGAATTACACAAATTTGCATGAATTGCAGGAATCTGTCTAAACTGTAGAAATCTGCCTGAGTTGGAAGAAACTATCTGAATTGGAGGAATCTGCTCGAATATATGTCTACCCTGAAACTGCTTGAATCTCTATTTTCTCTAAAATAGCCTTTCTCTCATCATCCCTAGTTTCCTCTAAATAGAATGTACCCTCTTTTATTGTTCTTGTATCTTCCTCTATTGACATTTCAATTTTGAAGAGAAAACCTGAAGACTTGAATTAGGGCTACATCTTGAAACTCCCAAAATGAACCCTTGAAACTACTGGCTATCTCACAGATGAGAAATTTCAATTGGAACCAGATTACTTTGAGCCTAGAGCATTGAAAACTCTTGAATAGATTGAGGTCTTCAGGCTATCGACTAAAATCATTGCAATATTGCATTGTCTTGCAAATTTCTTCTTTCTAGGCCTGATGCCTAAATCATGAGAATTATGCCCATGAAACTAGTAGGATCACCTAAGTGTTGTGGCCTCTCAAGTCCACAACAGAAACAAAGAAATACACCGACTGCTTGAAATTATCCTGTTGGTGCAGTTAACTTCTTGAATCAATTTATAGCCATTTTAGGCATTTAATATTCAAGAATGATATGCAGACACGAAAATACATATTATATTCATTAATACAAAACTGCTATCTTGAAAAGTATCACACAGTTTACTATCATCACAACCATTCCTGATTGAATAACTTGAAGTAGACATCATTAATAATCAGGAAACCAACACAACTAAATGAAACCAAACATCAACAACCATATTCTAGTGCTGTCCTAAAAGATTTCGCATTCCTTCGTGATCATGCAAAATCTTAAAAGATACAACTTTTTGATACTCAAGACAGACGCTTGAACTTCAGGTAAATATCATATAAAATATAAAGTCGCTTTACACATGCTAATTCTAAAAGCCTACATGCATATACATACTAAGGTATAAAAATACTAAATAGACGATGGAATCCAAGGCCTAATAACCTTCCTACTAGTGATATGGAGTTTCTCCAAAGTGAAGGATAGACACAAGGCCTAGGCATCTCCCTGACTTACAATAGGTCTACATCCTACTAAGAATTATTGGAATCAACGATAAAGAGGGTTTTCAATTTTAAGTCAAGAAAGGCATTTGACTTATGGAAGAGGACTAGGATTGTGCAAAGTTCACAAGTTGCACATTTTAATCCAAGAACCCATATTGGTTTGGATCCAACTTTTTCCATCATGAAGTAGGAGACCCTATACCTATCGAAGGGAATCTAGGACAATGAGGCCCAGACCTTGCAACATAGCCTTCTTTGGCTACACCACCAATTTAGGGAGAAGGATACAAATTAGCAATTATCAAAGCAAAGTTGCGACTACTCAACATTGGTACATACATGGCTTGAAGAAGAGAAGGCTTTGCTTCAACAAGAGGTTTCTCATGTCAAGAATGCAATGGAATTGCAAGTTTCACATTGTTTTGAGGTTATTAATGCTCTTGAGGAAGTTGTTTTGGGGAAGGAAAATGAAATTGTTGATTTGCATACTTGTTCCAAGTTAGGATGCTATTCTTGAGGATCTGTATGCACAAACAATCAGTTTGCTAGATGATGTTGAGGGTGACGAGGAGGAGTTATTTTGTCAAGAAAATCCTTCTGTGGTTTCAGTGTTTGAGACAAATCTTGATGGCATTATTCAAGAGTATTAGGATTCTTCCATAAGGGAAGGAAATGCAGTTCTGGAACAACAAACTGCTTAAATTGCAGACCAAAATCAATCACAGGATAGCATCTTGAAGGCTTTCTTGAAGCTTAAGAACAATTTAAAATTTAGGAGAGGTCAGGGAATGAGGAGTATAAAACGGTTCAGGACTCAAGAACTAGTCATCCTGAAGTTGTTGAGCAAGGGATACCTAAAAATCAGCAAAGTGATGTGGACCATTGTATGGACAGCTCTGATGTAGTGGATGCAGAAGGACAAAAGGTTATCATTTAGGTTGAGTTGAGATATGAGCATACAATGAGAAAATCTGCAAGGATAGTTGAAGATGAGGTTCAGGATGTCAACCTAAATGTGGAAGGAGAGGGAAAACCCATAAAGGTTAGCATCTTTCTGGAAGAAAACTTCAAGAAGATCTTGTCTAGTTGTGCAAAGAGTTTCAAGATATATTTGCATGGAATTACATTGACATGAAAGGTTTTGATTCAATGGTCTGTCATCATAGAACTAATTTGAAGAAGGATGGCAAACTGATTATACAAAAGCGAAAGCTAAATGTAGCAATAATTTCTTGTTTGCTGGTAGTGTTAGAATTACAGTATGGATTGCTGAAACTTGAATTCTTGAAACAACAACCTGAGTTCTTGCAACAACAGTGTGAAGTGTTGTAGCATTTTAAAATGCATGATACACAACAGGAAGTGCTACAGCAAACTCAAAAACAGCAATTAGAGTAGCAACCTGAAGATCAGAAGTTTCAGGAATCTGAAAATAGACTTGAAAGTCAGTAGCTATAGGTTCTATCAGTTTGGATCGATACCACACAATACTTTGTAGATGCCATGATGCAGATTGAAGTTATGGAAGATTATAATGCAGATGCAGATGCAATTCTGTATTGTTTTCTTTTGCAGGTTTTGTTAGATTATCTTGCATATTTATTTGGTGATGCTATTTCTTGTTCAAGATTCAAGTTTTGTGATACATTGCCATACATTGCTTATGATGCAGATGCTGGAGCATCATCGACATATTTCTTGATCGATACAACTACTCTTTGTCATTGGAGTATTGATCTACTTATTCAATCATGATTCTATATCTTCATTCTCTATGATATTCTATGGATGTCATTGTGCTTAATAGGTTCCCAGCCATGGCATGTTGCTTTGAACTGGTTACACCATTATTTTACTTTGGATGAAGGGATATGTGGGTTTAGGTCATGGCTACCATGTAGCCATCCACTGGGCTCCGCGAGGTGTTAGGGCTTGGATTCCATCGTCTATTTAGTACTTTTATACCTTAGTACTTATATGCATGTATGCTTTTAGGATTAGCATGTGTAAAGTGACTTTATATTTCATATGAGGTTCACTTGAAGTTTAGGCGTTTGTCTTGAGAATCAAGAAGAAGTATATTTTCAGATTTTGCGTGATCAGGAATGTAAAATCTTTCAGGACAGTACCAAAATATGGTCGTTCATGTTTGGTTTTATTTATCTATGTTGGTCTCATGAATATTAATGATGTCTACTTTAAGTTATTCAATTAGGAATGATCGTGATGATAGTAAACTGTGTGATATTTTTCAGGACAGCAGTTCAGAAATAATGAATACAATATGTATTTCGTGTTTGCATATAGTTTCTGAATATTAAATGCCTAAAATGGCTGTAAATTGATTCAGGAAGTTATCTGCAGCAACAGGGTAATTTCAGGCAGTCAGGTGTTTTTCTATGTTTCTGTTGTGGTCTTGAGAGGCCATAACAGAGGTCTCCAAGAAGAACTTCCAAATAGAGATCTTGCCAATATAGAATCTCTAACTTCCCCTAACTGTCGCAATCTATTGCACAATTTGGTGCGTCCATCTCTACTTGATTGACCCTTATTAGCCACTTTAGTAACCTGCCTTTTATTCTCTATCATCGTATCACACATTGCATTTGTTGAATTGCAGAAAATCATCAGGCCGGGCAATACTTTTGTTTGGAATCTGGGGGTTATTAATGAGTAAAAGACAATAGGTCTTGCCATGTTGCAATCAAGTGGATAACAACTGACTTATGGCGTTAAATTCTCTAAGTAGAATTTAAATCATGCTACGAAGAGACCTGAACATGTGTATTGCCATGAGAATTCTCCAGCTTCTCAATAAAAGCTTTTAAAATATCCACCCAAGGATGCTGCTTCAAACAAGTGCCTCGTAAGAGAGGCTAGAGCTAATCAAAGAGCCATCATGTGTTCTTGACATCCAAAAGAGCAGCCCAATGCATACACTTTGGAGTAGTGACATGGAGTGGAGTGACTTGGGTTATTGTATCTTTGCCATAAACATTGACCCCAAATACCAAAACACAAATGATCAATTTATATTAAGAGATTTTGAAAGGTTATTGCTTAAGTGACTTAGTCATGTTTGTTCATTGTAGTTGAAACTTGAAATGCCTGTCTTCTTGCTTAGCTGCACATACCTTCATAGTCATGGCTATCTCTTTTAGCTCATTGATTTTAATATTATTTCATATTGGAGTGCATTAACTGTTTTCCATTAAAACACTGTAGTTTGTATCAAGTTCCAATTCCATATCTAGGGCCTTAGGCAATTGATATGATAAGTTAAAATGAAAATAACATTTTAACTTAAGCTTGAATATTAACGTATCAGAGCATGGTTTCAGAGCAGGAAAGGGTTCAAGTTCCAGGCCATGAAGACATGATGCTGCTTCCACCTCCTTTATTTTCTGTGAAGGATATTCCAGATGAGCTTGTGTAAGTCATATTGGTTACACAAGGTGTGATTGTACATGAAAGTAAAATAATAACCAAACTTAGGTTTTTACATATTGTTGCATTTTTGATATTTTTCTTCTGAAAATCTTGTCAGTTGCTAGGAGAAGGGCAAATAGGTATGTATGTGGAAATTAAATCCTGGTCCTTTGTCCTAAAAAATAAAATTCAGTAGCTACCATTTTCTTCAAAAGGAGGGGGATGAAGGCAAGGGTACAGTAGCACTTCACTTGTGTGAAGAAGGCCTTGTGAATGGTGTCTGCCCAGAACAACAGTAACTAGACCAGTTAATTCAGATGTTTCTACAGTTGGCTGAGCAGCCCTTAAGTAGAAACGGTCTTGGAGGGTTTTTAGGTGCCATCAACTCTCAGAAGGGGAGAGCCTCATCACTTCTTAGCATCATCCTTACACGGGAAAGGTTCCTGAACTGTGTATAACAATGTTTGAAGTGCTAAGGAGTGTTTCAGGAACTAGAATGAAGAGCATTACGCAGACCCTACAGTCACCTAGTGAAAAGTCGTAAATGATAGCTTTCAGGTCATAACCACTGTGAGAATCACCATGCAGAGACAAAAAAATTTTATGTTACTAAGGATTCTGGGTGTATATACCCAAACATATTACATGTATAAAGAGAGGGGTCCTGCCGGAAGAATGGAGGATAAGTACACTAAAGACGATTGGGTGATGTACATAAATCACATGTGCAACAGTGATGTCTGGTTTGAGGATACCAGTCCATCCTGTATGTCAACACCATGATCCTGATCTTGGTTGTTAAAGGATGTTTTAGAACTGGCAGAAATGGATTTTCATTTCAGTACATTGTAATGCTGGAGAAGGCCTCTATTTTGATTATAATTTTTATTTGACTAATTACATGAAAATTGTATGAAGTCATTGCCACAAGGAATGTAGAATCCACCACAGGTGTTCAACAAGGTGGTCTATAGAATGCAACTTTTTTGTGTATGTATGAGGAGGGATAACTTTTGTTCCTCCAACATAATGTTTTACCAATTCCAAGCCAACCTTGGAAAAGCATTGCTATGGATTTTATTTTTGGTTTGTTAAAATCCGCAAATGGCAATGAGGGTATATAGAATATTATTTATAGGTTTAGCAAGCAGACTCATTTCATTCTTGTCAAGAAGACCATCAAGTGTCAACATATGGCTAGAATATTTATTCAACAAATCTTCAAGTATGATGGATTACCACAATGCATCGTGGGTGATAGAGATCCATGAATCACTAGTCTCTTTTGGCAAGTTTTTTTTGAAAATTTGGGTATAAAGATTTCTTTTTCTTCTTCTTATAATCTTCAATTAGATAGGCAAAATGAGATAGCTAATCTCATAATATTGGATATGTTCAAGTGCTATTGCCATGAAGTGATGAGAAAAGTATTTACCTTTTGTATAACAATACAGTTTATATTTCAATAGGTAGAGCACAATTTGAGGTTATGTATGGAAAATCACTCTTTCTATCTATTCTCAAAACAAAGGAGGAGACATTTCACGCCGAATGAGTTCATGCGTGATATGGATATAACTTTTGCCCAAGTTAGATGAGCTATCCAAAGATCTTAAGAAAAAGAAAAGAAAGTAATAGATACACATCGAAGGCACGTGATTTTAGAAGAAGGAGATTGGGTGTTGCTGAAATTTAACAAACCTCGTTTAAGAAACTGTAACAAGCCTTCATCCTTACTCACTAAGTTCGTAGCAAGAAATTATGAGTCATTTCAAGTCACCGAAAATATTAATGATGCTTGTTATAGGTTAAAACTCCTAGAGTACTTGAGAATTCACAATACTTTTCATATCTATCTTTTGAAACCTTATGAAGGGCGTCCACCATTGGAACCTATAATAGAGGATATATCTGAAGTAGATGAATAGGAGGAGAACCTTCAACTAGAGAAAATAATTTTTCATATGATTAGGAAATGAGGAATAATTATTTTTAGAAAAAACGAATTTTAAAATTTAAAAAGTACTCTCATTTAGATTGTAAATGGATGCACAGACTATCCAGGAATATTTCTAGCTTATGAAGAAGCTGCAGGATCAGGAATACTTCAAGCGACATCTTGAGGACAAGGCGGATTTTAAGAGGGAGGGGATGCAACTAACTTTTTGTATATCAATTGGTACAAAGACATATTGGCTCAATGATCATATTAATTTGATGCTTATATAATTTGAAAGGCAATTTGTATCATTTGAGTGTTTCAAAATATAATTAAATGTTTATCTTTCTATTTAAGGGTGGCCACTTGCCAAAACACCTTATAATTATACTTGGGTCATTATTAACGAGATGCCCAAGTGAAATTAAAAGTTTAGTCAGGGTGTCAAATTGACCAAAAAGCTCAGATGACTAAGACTTTTAGACTTGGGTAGTCACATTGACTAGAAGCCTATATAATGAGTGGTTTGAGAATGTGAAATTAGATGCTCATTACCATAAATCGGTGAACCTATACAATTAAGCCCCACACCTATATATTGGAGGTCTCTCTTTGCATTTCAAGTAAGCTCTCATGTTGAAATTTCAGCCACATACTTTGTCCCCTCCTATCACTCTCTCATCCAAGAAGCACTCTCTACTTACCTTGATCCAATTTAAGCACTAAAGAAGAAAAATCCGCTTGCTGCCCGGAGTATGTAGAGATTAAGTTTTCAAAACCCTAATTTTTAGAAGTGTAACAAATCAGCCCTTTTGTATATGGTTTAGGCACTCCATGCTAGTGCTTTGTTTTAATAAATTTTTGTAAAGGGGGAGGGGCCAGCTCCCTCTCAAAGTGGTGTCAACGCTCCTCTTTCTTTCTCTCTCGCTCTCTCTCCATCTTCTACTTTTCATGGTGATAATTGATTAAGTTGATTAAGTTCAAAGCATTGGTATGCTTACGTTCTTCCCCATGCTTACAATCTCCATGGATTTTATTGTTGAATAACCTAGGATATAGAGAGAGCATTACTGTTATGTGGATAATTGAGGATTGGTAATCCAAAATGGCAGTTATACCAACTTCATATGATGTTAAGACTCCATAATTGAATATTGGTCATGATCTCAATGGTGACTTACAATTGGATCCTTCTCAACAGAAGGAGAAATAGAGGGTTTTTTTGGTTCATATGCATCTAAAGGGTTATATGAATTTGACACTAGGCTTGGTTGTGATGAAGACAAAGAGTTTGCCAATTGTCTTGAACGTGGTATGTCCTCTTTGAGTAGAGAGGTGGCCAGCCTCACTAGCTTATTGTGATTGATGCAGTAGCTCTTGATGGAGCACAGAGTGAAGACAGAGGAGTGTAATCGGGCAATTTTCTATGCAGGCACTTTGTGAATTCCACATATGACATCTGCTAAACATTCGGTAAACTGGATGAGGATGAGGTGAAGGATGTATGGTCTTCCCCATTGAGAGCATGATGATGCCTCATGCATCTAGGAAAGAAGGCGGCTAAGAAGGCATGATGGATTCCCAAGAGAAAGGTGTCTTAGCCATTGCGAACTAGTTAAGTGTCGCTCATGTCACTTGTACACACCAAGCCTTCGCAATGGCCATATGATGATACTCTTTAGAAGAGCACCTGCTCTGAAACCATTCAAAAATATGCTAGGGTTTGCAGAGAATATGGGAACATGACAAAAACGTAATAACTCAGAGAAAAAAGACAAAATCTCAAAAGTGGGAGAAGAGTAGAATGTGATGAATGAATGAAATACAAAATAAGATTGAGTGAAGAAGATAATATAGGTGAGATGCTCAAGGAGTGGAGATGTCTAACAACCGTGGACTCTTGTGGGAGCGGGATGAGGGAGAGTGCCAAAAAGAGTCATTTTCTGTGTGCGGACCCGAATGCAACAATACCAACAAATCTGATGTAGATGTAGCAGATGTAGCCGATTAGTGTTCAGGATGTCATCATGCAACAGCCAAGGGGTAGTCAGGGTGAAGAATGACTACACATGTGATGCAGAATGTGCGAAACCTGAACACAACCTGCTGGATGGGCAAAAGCACAGATCAGGCTGGAGTGGATGACAGTAAAGGAAGCTGCTACTGGTGAAAACATAGGTCTGAATGATGTTGCCTGGTTGTATAGATGTTGCAACGGCTGTAGAACAGGTCACTTGCCTGAGGAACAAGTCACAGAAGCTGTAGGACTGGTCGCCTGATGTTTGATCATGAAGATGCTGTAAACCATGTTGTGGCAGCTGTGGCAGGGTGAAGAAGCCTTTGAACAACAACAGACTAGTCATGGTAGCTCGTGGAATGGCAGATGATGTGAGTAATGATGATGATGATGACAATTGTGGATGCAAAGGACCTCGCCCCCGCCATCGAACAGCACCCTCACTGACCCGCGCCCCAGCCCCCCCCCCCCCCCCCCCCCCCAATTGCTCCCTCCACTTGCAGCAACACTCCCCCTCCAGCAGTACAACAGTGTGATTGGTAGGTTCTCAGTAGGGATGCACAATGGAAACCTATGGTTAGACACCGGTGCATTCTATGAGTGCCCCCCAGTCAAATACGTTGCGCGCCGTCCTCTTTGAGGAACAACTCTTAGCAGTCCATGCCACATAGCTAGAGCTAAAAGAAACAACGATCTTTGGTTAGGTTGTAGGACACTCCCCATCCAGGGCTCACAGCTTCGGGATTGGCTTCACTCCATGCTGCGCATTGGCACAGCGCAGATCGTGGAGGCGATTCTCATGGAGCAAGGGACCTTCATGGTACGACTCACCTTGGCAGACGCAACCTATGAGCTAGTGGCCAGTTCACCCTATGCTTCCACAAAGGGGGTCATCTACATGGTCCCCGGGTACAGTGGCTTCACAGTGGAGGCATTCACGCTCCACAACCCTTAAACTTCCGGTCACCCTACTCTTCCCTGGACTGGCGGTAGAGTATCGACAGTTAGTGGACGACTTTTGACGGCTCTTCGGCACTGACCCTCCCACTTCCTTCATGGACATAGTGACAGCAGCAAGAGTCCCAAAGGTACATGTGGCAGTGAAAGAGACAAAGAATATATTATAGTTTCTGGAGATTGAGATAGGCGGACACTCTTTTAGACAACAGGTTATTGTGATTGGGCAGCTAGGGCAGTGCTTGCGTTGCCATGACTTTGGGCATTAAGCAACAGACCGTACGCGCTTCGGAGCTAAGGTGGTGTCGCCGACAGGCGACAACTTTACACGGGGTCCAGAGACGACAGAATGGGAGACGACAAGGGGGGCTGCAGCTAGTTCCTCAGAGATAGCCACAATAGTAGGAAGCAGGAGGGCAAGCGTCCCCCCTAGGAAGAACAGCACGAGGTCCCTCCCTCCTTGTCCCACAAGCCTCCACACCTGCCTCCCACGGAGGCGCCACCTCACCCGAGAACCCCTCCCCCCGAGCCACCAGCTCATCGGTCCATGTCGCCCGTCACACTTTCTCGAGATAGGCACAACTCCTACCATAGGAGTTTTTTCACAGTGGTCTGTGGTCTTACTTGAGAGTTGCGGAGCGTGGAGAGTTCCCACTACCTTTGGAGGTGGGAATCTTTGTGGTACGCAAGTCAAGGAGTAGCAAGGTCCATCTACTAGCACCACCGGATGAACCAAACTATGTGTTCTTCCTTCAGACCTCTTATACAGGAGAGTGGACGATGACAGAGATAGAGGAGGAGATGAAGAATCAAGTGGTAGGCCACATCTCCCAGTGGATGGGAGGAGGGTTACGTGGCCTCCGACTTCCGGTGAGAGAGGAGACGGAGCTACTAGACTCGGAGTATGCAGATGATACATCACTATACATAGAGGATGCTGAGTTGATGCTAGAGAGAGTGAGACTAGCTCTCGAGGTGTTTTGCATTGCAGCGGAAGCGAAAATCAATTGACGAAAGTTGGTCGGTTTCCTTACGGACCCAGCCTCTAGCACGGAGTGGGGTGTCCACTTGGGATTTAGGTGGGTGTGCAGAGGGCAGACTGTCCGTTACTTAGGGTTCCAAGTGGGACTCGACATTACTCCTGACTAGCAGTTTCTTCCAGTCCTTGACTCTATTCGGAGAAAGTTGACTTATTGGAGTATTACTTGCCTTTCCCTAGCGGGTTGAGGCCTGGTGGTTAACCAGGTCCTCCTAGTGACAGCGTGGTACATTGCCTCATGTTGGTGCTTTTCCGTGTCCTGTGTAGTGCAGCTTCGTTGCCTTGTGCGGAATTTTCTCTCGGCCGGGTCCGACGGTTCCAAGGACTTTTGGACAAGGTGGGGTGGGCGACCATCATACGGTATTGGTCAGAGGGAGGGCTTGGGATCATAGACCCAGAGTATTAGAGTCTGGCCCTTTTGGGCAAGCTAGTAGTCCGCAGTCTCATACCAGGTGGTCAAACATGAAAGGTCCTATTGCAGGAGAACCTCCAGGAGCACAGACCGAGGCTTGGTGGTGATTGGAGGCCGTCCTTGAGATGGATCTTCATGACGGCACAGATCATGCCCCCTAGATCCTCCTTCCTCCGCAGCCTACTTCGGGTGTGGCATGGCCTTCGTAAGACCCTCATACAGAGCCCCCAGGTTGTCAGGAGGAGATAGACCGCCAGTCGTTGATCTGGAACCCCCAGGTCAGAGATCGGGAGGGGGTATAGATTGGCGAGTGCCCCCACATCCAGTGGGCTGGTTGGGAGGCCGGCTCGGCTCTTACCATTAGGACGTGGCGGGAGGTGTGCAGGATGGCGGCGGACCAGGAGGTGTTGCAGCGGGCATTAGGTTGCCAGAGAGGAGTTGAGTTCAGGAGAAGGGAGATCGATGCAGCCATACCTTAGGAGTGGCTTGACCCCCTGATATACGAGAGCTGGTAGAGCGTGGTGAGGTATGGGCTGTTAGGTTTTCACCAACCGGCATCCCCCTACAGGTGGCAGGGAGAGTGGGCGGCGCCCCACATGGAGCTTTCTTCACCATATTGGAGGGGGGGTGTCTAGTCCTTGACAAAGGGGAGCAGGATGAGGGGTCATGTGTCCTTTCATGGAGGAGGATTCGGGTGGTTGCCCTTTAGGGGAAGTCATGGCGTCTGGACCCTTATGTGTTCTGGGAGGAGCTATAGGAGTGGTGCCTTTGGATTTGGGAGGGCAGGCCACTTGATGAGCTGGAGTGGGACCCTGGAGAGTGGTTATGGCTGGCCACTGCAGTCGCCAAGAAGCCACCAAGGTTCCTGGAGTACATAGCCAGGATTGGCAGACATGTATTGATGCAGGAGGAATATAATTAGCCACACTTTATTTGGAAAAAAAAGAGGTAATATTCGAGCCAATTCATAACTGGGTAAAAAAGCAATACTTCACCCAGAAAGGAATTACCTTCTTGTCTGTGTGCTGCATGTTTCCATTCTACAGAGTCAAAAGTCTTGAGTTGATGCTTCCAACACCAGCGAAGAGGCAAACACCTTTGGACTGCCACAACCTTGTAGCTGCTATGTTTGTTTTAACATAGATTATTTTAACCTGCTCAATCAAGGCTCTGACCATCAATACCCAGGGGTGCTGAGCAGCACGCATATCCTTGAAAAGTCTGTGATGCAAAGCTCACATGTGCAAGTGTATGTCCAATAAAGCATCCCCATTTAGACCATTTAGTCCCATCTGGACATTTAGTTAGTTGTGATGGTCCTAAGACACCTATACTTGGCCAACTTGTTTCATCACTTCTATAACATAAATTGAAAGTCTGTACAGTTCCTGGAGAGCTAAGGCCACACTAATGATGATAAGAAGAAAGAAACAAATCCTTTCAAGCATATTGGCAATTCAGTTTACAAATGTCTTTTTCTTACTCTGACATTATGCAACTTTTGAGGTTGACCATTTTGTGAATAAATGTAGCAGTTTAAGGAAAGAGTGCTTTTATTGATGCTCTTATCAATTTGACTTCGAGGCATGTGCAAGTACATGGAAGCATATAGATCATTTTTTTGTGAAAGGATTGGGTTTGATTTTTGTTTTATTGTTGTGGTAGCTTTCATGTGTTTTGAGAAAAAGCTTGTTTTGTTGCTTAATATGTGAAGGACAATAACACACTAGACGGTAGTTGGCTGAAAGTATGCGGTATTATGCATTGCAAAGCTTAATTTTGTGTTGTAAATGTCTTGAAATATAGTCTCTTTCTCTAAACATTGTCAATTTTGTAGATTGCAACCATCTGAAGTTGCTCGAGCGTCCCAAAGGCAAGCATTACTTGCTCAGCAACCATGGGAGGTATGAGATGTATGGGTGTAACATTTGTCTTTGCTTGTCGATCTTTGGTTCTTTATTGGTTTATATAGTTTGTGAGCTGGTTTTGATATCAAATATAAGACTAAGTCACAAAATATTCAAAACTTGTCATGGATGAGAGCATCCAAATATAGAAATGTCCTACATTTTGTTTTCTTTGAAGAAGAGAAAGATTTCTATCAATAATACCCCAGGAAAAATTTCAAGTTACAAGGCTTGAATGGATAACCAATCAGGAGGTCTATAATGCTAGACCTTGTGGGTCTAGAATAGGAAGAAAGTGCTAGAATCCCATGTCCTGAGAAATGCCTCTCTCCTTCTCCTCATAGCCTTTGAGCTGTCATGTATCCTCTCCCATCTTCCTTGAAGAGTATGCACAATCTATGTCCAAATTGTGTGGAGTCTCTGTAGTAGATATATCCCAAAATCAATAGCGTGGCAACATCTGGCTCTCCATGTGTACCAAGTAATGATGCTAGCTATGACCTCCCATCTGTGACAATGCACCTCAATTCACATTGTATGTGAGAAATCTAGCATGACAATCTTGCTCACAAGCTGCCCTGAGACAGGCAAACCCTTATACATCGCTTCTGTGTCTCCTTATGCTCCCCACATCTAGCACAAGGGAGAGGGTCTCTACAATAGCCAAGCCATGTACCAACTGCTAAACTCTTGTATGCTAGTAACGGAAAAAAGAGTGAATTCTTTTTTGGTCTAAAACTGTCCTCCAATCTCCTCTAGAATCTGCATGAAATTCTATATTATTGACTGCAGTAGTTATGATAAGCACAAGGGGTGAAAGCGGCTGCCAATAGTGTATAAACAATGCTCTTCATTTTTATGCAACCTTGCACACTGCTCACTCCTACTCAGGAATGTTGCCAGCCGGAGACAGTTGCCAGCTTCTAATATTAGACTGTGTGTGGTATCCATTAACTCATTGAGTCCACCTGTCTATTACGAAACTCATGATCTTTGTTGACATCTAATGTAGTGGACTGATTAAACTGATGCAAGATGATGGTGATCAATATGGTTTGTACTCCACCTAGTAATGACCCCCTAAATTGCTTCAAGGGACTTGGAAGAGATCCATTTTGCCATGGAGTACTTTTGCTGTCTGGACCTTGGTAGTACCATGATAAGACATGAACACTTTAGTTCGCAGCCTCTGAACCACGGTACGTCCAGCAGCTCTATGTGAACATCCTGAATGAGGAGTGAGAGAGAATAATAGAAACTGCTGATAGCCAGGGAAGCGGGAAATGAGGCCCTTAAAAGAAGGCACCCTATGCCTGTCCAACCTGCAAATCTGACCACCCAGTCAAACCATCAGTGTGGTGTGGCAAGTGCTGCCTGCAATATATGTGCCTAAACTGTTTACCTTTTGCCATGAGACATATCCACTTTGTGGTGTAATAATATAAATCCTTCAGGATTCTCATTTGCTGATTAAATCCTTATACATGTTTATTCCATCAAGTTTAACGACCTGAAATTTAAAGCCTTCTATCATTCATATGATATATCTTGGTTTTCTGGATTCTGTTTTTTGCATGGAAGTGTCACAGCTCTTAAAAAGAGTGGCAAAGAAGTGGATGGGAGGGAGAAACAGCAATATTTTGTTTTTTTTGAAAAATTGGTGGGCATGGGGTTGGGGGACTGCTGGGTGGGTGTGGGTGTGTAAGGGATGGAGTTGAGAGAGAGGAGAGCAAGAGGGAGGTTGCTAAGCTTATATTAGCTGGCTGATACAGTGCTCACTGTGCTTGTCTTGCTTTAGATCCAAATGGGCCCTTGCTTCAACTTGGATTTCAAGATTAAAGATATCCAAACCTGTTATGCCGCTTCACTCTGATAGATGAATCTGAATTTCATATTCTAAGGAAAGCATATTCTTCGACATTTTTAAATACCTTTTGAAAATCTTTGAAAACCATAAGAGGATCTGTGATTTGTTATGTTTGATGAAGTAATCTTTGTTTGATGTGATTCATACACCTTTGCTAGCGAATGTTGCTGATACACACAGATTTTTTGCACTATTGAACTTAACTTTAGAACACAAGTTCCACCGAAAACGAAATGGGAAGAAAGGCTCGATAAAAATTCTGAGGAATGGCGAGTTCAATGTGTTATTGCAAAGTTGTTTGAGGAGAGGCCAATTTGGGCTAAGGCCACAATCAATGAGCGCTTGATAGAGCAGAAAATTTTTCTCTCTGATATACAACTTCGAAGGTAAGATGTGGATTTTCACTTGATTCTATGTTAGTTTTTGTTGCCACCTTTTGCTAATTTTTGAAAAGATGGTTTTTTATATACAGGTGTTTGTTTCGAATATCCTACTATTTTGCCTATGGTCCGTTTCGAACTCTCTGGATTAAGAATGGTTATGATCCAAGGAAGGATCCAGAATCTCGAATGTAAGTGAGTACGTATGGATACTCTGACTGCATTTGGAAAGAAGGCTGCAACTTAACTTTCTTAAATCTACTTCTACCTTTAGAATCTTGTGATTAGCATGGATCTATTTGACCAGGACAGATGTTGTAGTTGTGTGAAATTGTTAGGCATTTGGGTTATCCCAATGGACAGAAAGTCACTCTCAAGCAGCAAATGGATGGGTGTCACATAAATAGTGTTGCACATTGCAGTATTGGAAGTTATCTAGTTGGCCATTGCATGCTCAGTAAACTGTTATGCTTATGTGCTGTTCTACTTGCCTCTTGTGCCTTAACTGCAAAAGATGTTGATACATTTATGTTCACAACCATGGAAGTTCCATGGCGACTACATATGGAGCACAAAACTTTCATTTTTCTCAAGGTGGATTTGATATGCATGTCAAAGATGCATGGAGATCTAAATCTATTGAGTATTCACTATAATATGTCAAAGAAGGCTGCCTTATTATTTACTTTCTTTGAGCAAAAGAGCCCTAGACAATACGTATGACTATATCTAAGAGGACAAAGTTGTGTGGGAATTGGATATCGGATCACTTGGAATTGGATCTGGGTGACTTTAAAGGAAAATTTCCAGGCTGTCCATACTCCACTCTGTTGATATAGGTTTGGAATGTAGTACTATCCCACAAGCATTGGTATGGTAGACCACCGTCCCAGGATAATCCCGTGCACAAAGAAAGCATTCATTAGAGTGAAGAATCTTTGGCTGTTCATGAACCTATCAAAGCTTATGTTTGCTCAAATCAGGCATCAATATATTGGTGATGTCATCATTTTGCTAAAATTTTTAATTGATCATAATGTCACCTTTATTTCAAAAATTTTGGCTTTTGGACAAATAACCAGCACTTGAGTAGATTGTTTTATGCCCAAGTTCAATGCCATCCTTCAGCTTACATCCTGGCTCTCAAATTTAGTATCCCAGCTTCCAGTTTTTAAACAGCTTCAGGCTTTTTATGCAGCACATTAACCCCCCCTTAAAAATACTAAGGTTACTAAGCCAATTAAGAACTAAAGTAAAGAAAACCTACGAATCAGCTTTGAACAGCTTGACAAATTAGTTTATTATAAATAAAAATTATAGTGAAGCTCTGAATGGCTTCGCAAAAGTGATCGCCTAGAAAATCGAAATCATCCATTTGTGTTGGGAGGCATTGTTTCAGTTCACACTGCATTTGGAGCGTGACGACCAATGTCAGAGTAGAAGCATGACCCAAATGGAGCTGACCATTAATCATCCCATCTTGCCAAGGGGCCTCTTGGTCCAAAGGGGGGAGAGGCTGCATGGCCCGTAAAGAGGTGGAGATGGAGTCCCACAAATGATGATAGCCTCTAGGAAGATGAAAGTAGCGTCAAATTGATCTGAAAGACATGACATCCCCACTTGCAGGTAGAAGAGCATCAACAACAGTGACCTGTCCCAGGTGTGCCATCCTATTCAACATACTCTGAGTCTCAAGGAAGAACTTGGCAATCAAAGGCGAGGGCTGCGTACCTTCACACAAAGCTTGGAATAGTGACCAATAGAGAGTAGTCATATGTGTCTTCAAATCCAAAATAGCCCCACCCCCCATTCTTTTGGGAGTGCAAACATGGTGCCCAAAGATCTAGGATATGCTCATCCGTGTAGAATCCTTTTTCCAAAACAAGAACCAGATGGGTTGAGTAATTTCTTGTAAATTAGACTTTGGCCAAGGGAGCAAGGGCAGGTAATATGAAATTATCGGTACCATGATTGTTTGAGCTATTTTCAATCTTACGTGGAAAGGCCAAGCTTGTGATTTCCAATATACAAACTTATTCATAATGTGTGCGGATATCCAATCCAGTAGTACTTTATCATTTGCTCCTGTGAAGGGAGAGAAAATCCAATAATCCAACCACCTCATGATTAGCTGCCTGGCCAGACAACATTGTTAGAATGGGATGAATGTCCAAAGCAAAGAATAAAGGATTTAGTGGCGGGCAACCTTGTCTAACAGATCGGCGGAGGGGAAAGGGTTCTGAGACGCCACCTTTGAGTAGACTTCGTCAAAAGGAATCCACACTGATAGTATTAATAAGTCTAGACATTCTAGGGCCAAATCCCATGCATTGCATTAGTTGACCCAAGAAAAACCTTTCCAAGTGGTCAAAGGCTTTTTCCAAGTCCAACTTAACCATCACCATTTCCTATTTTGAGTGGCGAGCATAATCTACCCTCGTTTGGACGTTCAAGATGTTGTGTAGAATATCCTTTCCTTTATTGAATCCATATTGTGGAGGGTGAATAAGGTTCAGAAGGTACCATGCAATCTATTAGCCAAGACTTTGGTAAAAATCTTATACATAGCCCATCAAGGAAATTGGTTGCAAATGCTTCAAAGCTGAGTGGCACGGCACTTTGGGAATTTGTTTAATGAGACTCTCCTTCCAAGAGTGTGGCATATTTCCAGTCATCCAAAGTTATTGGCATAAGGCTATCAAAGGTGCAGGCGATTGAGTTGCATAGGTCCCTGAAACTGGTCTATGACTCACATAAAGCGGTAGTTCCTTCAATTAACACCTGGACTTTACATACACACACATAAACAGAGACCTCTCTCCCTTGCTCAACACCAGTTTGGTCCCGAAGACCGGCGCCCCTCTCGGTATTTCTTTAGCAATTAAAAGATAGAAAATTACAAAAATGGTAATGTTCCAAACTACATAACCTATGAACAATTGGTTTTAATCTCTTCTAAGTAAATCCCAGTTGCATAGGAATAGTACAACATGTCCAGATCAACATCTCTTACTGTCAAGCATGTGCAGAATTCACTGTTATTACTGTCCAACACACTGTTCTTACTATTTAGCATGTGCAGAGTTCACTGTTCTTATTCAGCATGAGTAGAGTTCACTGTTCTGATTCAGCATGAGCAGAGTTCACTGTTCTTATTCAGCATGTGCAGAGTTCACTGTTCTTATTCGTCCTTCGGCATGTGCAGAGTTCACTGTTCTGATTCAGCAAGAACAGAGTTCAGTGTTCTTATTCAGCATGAGCAGAGTTCATTGTCCTTACGATTCAGCATGTGCAGAGAAAAAATACAAAATTGTACCTTCGATGGAATCAATCCATCATGCAAAGCATTTCTTCTGAGAATAGAGAGAGAGAGGTGATCAGAGAGAGCAAGCTCTACCTCGGTGCTTGAGTTAGAGACATAGAAGTACTCTCCATGTCTGGTTTTCTTGCAGCAATCTGCCCTCAGCTCCTCCAAACTTCATTCTCCCATCTGCCCCTTATGCCTATTACGTTTTTTTTAAAATGCTCTCTCTCTCTCTCTTGGGAATTTGTGCCCACTTGCGCCATGGGGAGGAGTAATGGGAGCTACAACTCCCGATCGAGTTTCCTCTCCACTGACATAATCCTATAAATTCTTGGCCACTAATACATTCTTCATTATGAATGACCATAGTGAGTAATTGTTTCCGTCCAATTTGTCTTCCTTGGATACATACGTAAAGACATCACCTCCCTGATTTGCCATGATGACAAATTTCCAAAGACAAATGAGCAATGTCAAAGCAGTAAGGATTGGAAATCTGCAAATTTTCAGAAATTGCAGCAAGCACACTTCTGCAATTAATGTGCAAGGGTGTACTCTGTCAAAACTGTCTTTAATGCATGCTTCCCAAGGTGCAAACAATGCTCAACAACACTGTTATATCAAAATCCCCAAAATTTCTTCCAAAATTTTTGTAAAAAATACCCCAGAATGTGCATTCAATGTGTTGCTGTCACAGACACAAGCACGTGTCCCAATGCAGAAAACTGACCCTGCTTCTGCACGAACTCCTGTGTTTGAATTAAAAAATGCAAAATTTTAGCTCTGCAGAATGATTGCAGCTGACTGACCTCGGGCATGGATCCCGAGGCAATGTCTGCGCATAGGAACAGACCGACAAACTTGGTGGCGGATAGCTGCAGGTTCAAGAAGCAGCGCCTTCAGACAGATGTCTCGTGCAGGCTAGTGACGGCCTGGGCAGGACTGACACGTGCTGAGCAGATGGCGCGTTGTGGAGAACTGGCGGCGCCTCCAACTAACAGGTGGCACGCTGGGCAGGGCGCGCGCAGGTACAAGTGGTGCGCTGGGCAGGGCGCGCATAGGTACAGGTGGTGTGCTGGCGACTGGAGCTGCGCGTTGGCGGCTGGAGCTGCGCGTTGGCGGCTGGAGCTGACGGCGCAGGCTAGCTCAGCGCAGGGAGGCTGCGCAGGCAGACTGACAGGCGCAGGGGCATGCTAGGCAGACGCAGAGCAGAGGTGGCTCGGGTGCGGTCAGGACTGCACACTGTAGACAGGAGCTGAGCTCAGAGCTGAGCTCAGAGCTGAGCTGTGATACCAAATGTGAGATGGAAGGATCGAGGTGCAGCTGAGATTCAGTAGACAGTGTGAGAGTGAGAGACAGAGTGAAGCATGACACCCAAGAGAATAGACTAAAAGAGTGTAACCAGAAAGTACAAAGTACAACCCTTAAACCTTAGGGTTGTAGGGGGTGTTCACACCCGATACACACTAAGTGCCCATAAGTGTGTAACATAAGCACATACGACAATAAGACTATAAGTCTGGGGGAAAAAACCTCTCCTACCGAGAGTGAAAAGTGCCCCAGTGTCCTACTGATCACCGACACTCCCATATGAGCATAGGCGTAAGTGAGGCATGAGTCAAATACCCAACATCGGTGACTATGAGCAGAAGAAGAACTCTCTTCTTTATGGGGGAGTTTCCTTTGCCTTCATCCACGTCTGCAATCTCTCTAGTCGTGTAATCTCTGTAAAACCTGTGTGTATGGCCTTTTCACCCAAAACTGTTCGAGCTTAAATTCTTACAAAAAAGAATTCAAATCCCGAGGATGGAACCATGAAACCGGTCTATGACTCACATAAAGTGATAGTTCTTTTAATTAACACCTGGACCTTACATACATACACATAAACAGAGACCTCTCTCCCTCGCTCAACACCAGATTGGCCCTGAAGACCAGCACCCCTCTCGGTATTTCTTTATCAATTAAAAGATAGAAAATTACAAAAATAGTAATGTTCCAAAATACATAACCTCTGAACAGTTGGTTTTCATCTCTTCTAAGTAAGTCCCAGCTGCATAGGAACAATACAGCATGTCCAGATCAACATCCCTTACTGTCCAGCATGTGCAGAATTCACTGTTCTTATAGTTCAGCATGTGCGAAGTTCACTGTTTTTATTCAGCATGAGCAGAGTTCACTATTCTGATTCAGCATGAGCAGAGTTCACTGTCCTTACGATTCAGCATGTGTAGAGTTCACTGTTTTGATTCAGCATGAACAGAGTTCACTGTTCTTATTGAGCATGTGTAGAGTTCATTGTTCTCTTTCAGCATGAACAAAGTTTACTGTTCTTATTCAGAATGAGCAGAGTTTACTGTTCTGATTCAGCATGAACAGAGTTCATTGTTCTTATTTAGCATGAGCAGAGTTCACTGTCCTTACGATTCAGCATGTGGAGAGAAAAAACACAGAATTGTACCTTCGATGGAATCAATCCATCATGCAAAGCATTTCTTCTGAGAATAGAGAGAGAGGTGATCAGAGGGAGCAAGCTCTACCTCCGTGCTTGAGTCTGAGACATAGAAGTACTCTCCATGGTTGGTTTTCTTGCAGCAATCTGCCCTCAGCTCCTCCAAACTTCATTTTCCCATCTGCCCCTTATGCCTATTACGTTTTTTAAAAGAAATACTCTCTCTCTCTCTCTCTCTCTCTCTCTCTCTCTCTCTCGGGAATTTGTGCCACATGGCATACATGTAACAATTTTCCCGTTTAAACCTTCCGGTTTAAAATTCTCCTTGATCGGTGCAAAATTTGACCTCGGCACAGACCAGAGAATTAATTCTCGTGTAAAAACGAAGACAATGACGCAAACAGATTCTGGGGTCCAAAAATAGTAACTCCCTAATTTTTTAGGAATGGTGACCCCTGCATTTCTCAAGTTGTTCTGTGCAACTTTTATCATTGCGACCACATCAAAAGTGTAATGTGGCTCAGTTATAGTGACTTTTATTCCGTGAGCATTCTCACATGTACATCTTCTATCTTGGCTAGGCTGATTGTCCTGCACCGTCTCCAGTGGCTAAGCACACAGTCCCAAACCACTGGCATTCTATTCTTCAGTGCCCATTCAATATAGAACTAGTCCTAAGGCTCAGACAAACCATTAGTCCAATTTGTCCCAATGGTTGCCTCTTCTGGCCATGCAAAGATCCCGCTTATTCCAAGAGAACTCTGGGGGTAAAAAGCAACAGCAACAAAAGAAAAGAAAAATAAAATATTTATATAAGTAAATAAGAAAAGCAACTTTAAAAAGTATCACCACCTGGTGAGAGTCCCAAAGAACTTGTTAATGATATCATCCCACCCAAGCCTCATGACTTTAGGGAAATGCAACATAACTTCCATCATCTCATTTTGTGTTATGTTCATAAACTGTCAACAACATCCAGTGAAACTTGATCTTTAACGGGGTCGCAAAATAATGATTGAGCTGCACCAACCGTATGAGAAACATAGGATTGCAATCCAAGCAAGTCCATGAAATAGGTCATACACATGCACAATTGCTTGAGGATTTGTGACTATTTCACCTTTGGAATTGCTCAAGTGGACCACATTTTCCCTAGCAAAGGAAGCATGCAAATCTGGATAAAATATACGTGACTAACAATTATTGTCCTGCAATCCCTCTGATAACGCGGCAAGTTTAGCTTGCTAATAGGATCTCTTTTGAAAAATATCAACAAGCTGTGTTGTGGTAG
This sequence comes from Lygodium microphyllum, assembly GCF_053477565.2. Taxonomy (NCBI): domain Eukaryota; kingdom Viridiplantae; phylum Streptophyta; class Polypodiopsida; order Schizaeales; family Lygodiaceae; genus Lygodium; species Lygodium microphyllum. The sequence goes on along the minus strand of NC_141153.1, from coordinate 17,057,296 downwards.
GTGCTCCATGACTAGTGTGTAAGTGAGGTGCTCTTTAACTAGTGGATAAGGTAGGTGCTACAGTGAGTTCCTTTTTGTGCAGTGTGTGCAGGGAGACTCTCCCTTTATTCATGGTGCATATCACAGGTTTGGTATTTAATACCCTCATAACATACCTTTGGCCATCCAGTTTGGTAGATTGTGGACAGTTGTGCTTACTCACCATATGTCACCCACACCAACCTTGGGGCCAACAGGTGTCACCAATCAAGTGTGGGGGGCACTCTAGATCCATGTCTCTGAGTATTTTGTTTGGCCAATGCTACAGGGATCTATCTAGAATGTAACACCCCTGGTGTCAGAAGCCCAATCATCTACATATAGCTGGTCAGTTTCTTAACTCAATTGGATGCAACTACTCTCCCTTCCTGAGAGAATCGCAAAAAGCATATAGACCTGGTAAACTCAACTGCAAACCAGGGATCCTATCTTGGTATATGTAAGATCAGCTCTTCCCAAGCTGCCTGCTCACTGTCTGTAATAACCTCAGTCTTTGTGTCCCTCCTTTTCTCTCTAAACTCTGCCATATTGAAGTCTGCCTATAATTTGATATCTACCAGAGGCATGGCCAGCCTCATTGGAGTCCAAAACTCCATCTCCTTTCTATGGGGGCCATGCATCACCAATTTCGCCACTACAAGTTCACCTTGGGGTTCAAGTATGTAATTGGAAAGGAGAACTAGGTGACTGATGTGCTCAGCTGTGGGCCAGTAAGTGGCTCTAGGACTCTTGCAATTGATTGGCTTATGTTTTAGAGCCAGTTGTGCTTAGTGAAGATGGGCTCTTTTCATCTCATTTTTGGAAAGCCCTAGATGCCCCTACTTTTGGTCATAGTAGTGAAGACCCAAAAGAGAAACTCATTCAAGAAAACTCTAGATGCCCCTACTTCTGGTCATAGTAGTGAAGACCCAACAAGAGAAACTCATTCGAGGAAGCTCTCCTACATGAATTGTGCATCAAACTAGTAGCGGGATTGGGCTTGGTAGAGCTGCATGATGGATGCACCAGGGAGGGGAGAGGAGTTGCAAATTTTGCAGGGAAGCAATTCCAAGTACTGGTATTGTTCAAAGCTTACTGTTTTGAATCCCCATAGAAACTTAATTGCATGGTCTAGGAAATTTTTGATCAGAAGTGATTATTGTCACCATGTGGGTTGCACACAAATTTTTGGTAGCTTTCAACCCTTAAAATACTTGATAGTGTATTTATATCGTCCTTATTTATGTGCGTCTTTTTCCATCTAATCACTTCTAAATTGATTGGATAAAGGCTTCAGATGATAGACTTCCGTGTGCCACACCCTCTCAAGAAAGTTGGTGAACCCCATGCAGCTGAGAAGGGAGGATTGTAAGCTTTTGAACTTGTCCACTGTGAATTTGAACCTGTTTACATGTATGCTTATTTAATTTGAATCATGTTTTAGATACTGTGTAAGGTTGGCCTTTGCATCTGCAAGAATATAGCAACAAACATTGTGGGATTATTCTCTGTTAAGGCACAGACATTGCTTAGCTCTCCATTTGATGCAGCACTTGCTAAGATGGAAAAAGTCAGAGGCAGTAACGAATGGATGTGTGCCCATGCAGGGATGGTGTTAGCTGGAAGGATATCTGCTCATTTAAACAGGCCCCTTCAAAAAAGTTTTCATATTTACAGCTGTATGATCTTGATGATGATTACATTCAAAGCCAGATAAAGAATCCACCAGAGCGACTTACATGTAGTGTAAGTGCGTAGGAACATTATTTTACTCTTCCAACTTTCTAAGCAAGGAAAAACCTTGTTGTTCGGCTTGTATTAAACACATTTAGAAGTAAAGCAAAAACTAGATAACTCACAAAAGTCTTCAGGAATGCTTCAACCAACCTAAATGGCACAATAGTGCATGTGTAAGTTATTAGCACTGTTACTGGAACCTTGTTTTCTAGGGTCTGTATGTCTTGTATGTAGTAAATCACTGTGAGTCATCTCTATACTGTAAAATGCTTTGTCCAGATTGGCAGCCAATACAAGAACAGCTTTTCATATATGGATGGTCATGTAAAAAAATGGTGGCGTTACAGTCACTGGTTGAAGGTTCAGCATTGACTTCAGGGGTTCATGGTGACCAGGGTAAAACTTAAGGGATCCTGATGATTTCTTGAGTGTCTATGAGTGGGGAAGTTTTTAATTGCGGGAAAATGTTCCTGAAAACCTATATTTTTGAGTGTTTTGGGGTGAGTGCTTAGTCAAAATATCCAAAATTGGTATATAAAGGTCATTTTTTGAAATTTTAAGCTCAAAAAATTCGGCTGACATCTGAAAAAGTCCCAAAATAGCCGTTGGGCTAAAATTGGACTCTAAATTTTACCCTGATGGTGATCATACCAGCCAGGTTGTTCTATCCAGCTTGCTAGGTTAAATCAAATCGTTTGTTTCAAACCCATTAATATCAGTATATAATTTCTGAAATCCTGAACATTTTCATCCATATTACTGTGACTTTGTCCATATCTTTTGTAGTGTTATGCTGGCCTGCTGGGGACGTGTGTGAAAAGGAAGATACTGGGGTTTAAAGGTCTCCTATTAGTTAAACATCCATTGGGCTACAAATGTTTTCCTGTATAGGTACTAAAAAGTCCAGAGGGAAACTGCAGCTCTGCAGCATAGGTCTAGAATGGAAAGGGTAGAAGCTCTCTATGTGCATTGTGCACTTGGTGTTCCAATATGCCACAATACTATGGCTTGATGTTGAACCATCTTTGGCTAGTCTGCTGTTCTATATGTAACCTTTTCACACACAAATCCCATTATATTCCTTTTCATGCACACTGCATGTTTAAAAGTTGAGAAGGTGATTTGTTATTGACATGTGTAAAAGCAACGGTGATGGGTACAGTGCCAAGGTGGTTTTCATAATCCAGGGTGGCCCAAAAGTTTGATCATGCGACTGCTCCCCAAGTCGTCATCATCCCTGCTCCAAACTGGAAAACCCATTCTTAGAGCTCTCCCCCAATGTCCTGTGCTAGAAGGTAGCTCCAGATCAAGTCTTCAAGTCTGAATGGTATCCTCATTTAGAGCAGGTGAGACCTTGTGCTAGCTTAGTACCTACAAGGAGTACCGTCTTGGATGCTGGCCCTAGTATATACCTCCCTTCTTCTGCATCTGGGCAAGCCAACTTCCCACCGCCAAGCCTCCATGTGCCACCAGCCATAAGAAATACGACACCCTCCTCAGCCTCTAGCTATCCCATAGGCAGCGCCAGAAGGTTCGTCGGAAGGGCTCCATGATGCTGTGCTCCGCCCAGTGCCTGCTATGTGACGGGGCCAAGTCGATATCCTCGTGCATCAGTACATGTTTGCCAATCCTGGCAGTGTACTCTAGGAAGCTGGGTGGCTTCTTGGCAACCATAGAGGCTGGCCATAGCCACTCTCCTTGATCCCACTCCAGCTCATCAAGTGATCTTCCCTCCCAGATTCAAAGGTGCCACTGTCTGAGCTCTTTCCAGAAAACATAGGGGTCGAGTCGCCATGTCTTCCCTTGAAGGCCCACCACTTGAATCCTCCTCCACGAAAGAGCGGCAATCCCCTCATCTTGTTGCCCTCTATCAAGGTCCAGACGTCCCCCCTCCTGAACGACGAAGAAAGCCCTCTGCGGGGCGCCAGCCACTCTACCTGTCACCTGAAGGGGGATGCTTGCTGGTGAAAACCTAGCTGCCCATACTCCCCGGGCTCTATCCGCTCTCGTATCGGGGGAGCAAGCCACTTCGGTGGTATTGTTGCCTCTTATCTCCCTTCTCCTCAACTCCACTCCTCTCTGGCAGCCTGATACTCGCTACAACACCTCCTCGACTGCCATCCTGTACATCTCCTACCATGTCCTGATGGTACGAGCCGGGCCGGCCTTCCACCCAATCCACTGGATGTGGGGGTGTTCACCTATTTGTGCCCCTTGCCGATCTTTGACCTGGGGGTTCCAGATCACCGGCTGACGGTTTGTTTCCTCTTGGCAGCCTGGGGGGCTTTGGATTAGGGCCTTTCGGAGGCCCTGCCACATGCAAAGTAAGCTGCGAAGGAAGGGTGATCTGGGCAGACGTGAAGATCCATCTCAGGGACGGCCTCTACTCACCCCCAAGCCTCGGTCTACAGTCCTGAAGGCCCTTCTGCAATAAGACTTTCCAGGTTTGCCCACCTAGTGTGAGACCACGGACAACTAGCTTGCCCAAGAGGGCCATACTCTGATACTCTGGGTCTATGATCCCAAGCCCTCCCTCTGACCTAAGTTGTATGATGGTCGCCTACGCCACCTTAGCCTTGGAATCTGTGGAACCATTAGACCCTGACCAAAGGAAATTCCGGACTAGGCGGCGAAGGTGCACTATGCACGATGAGGAAAAGCACCAACACGAGGCGATATACCTGGCCGTCACTAGGAGGACCTGGTTAACCACTAGGGCTCGTCCGGCTAGTGAGAGGCGAAGCGTACTCCAGTAGGTCAGTTTCCTATGAATAGAATCAAGGACAAGAAGAAACTGCTGGGCAGGGGTGATGTCGAGTCCCACCTAGAACCCTAGATACCGGATGGTTTGCCCTCTGCTCAACCATCTAAATCCCAGGTGGACACCCCACTCCGTGCTGGAGTCTGGGTCTGTGTGGAAACCAACCGACTTTCGGCAGTTGATTTTCGCTCCCATTGCAGAGCAAAACATGTTAAGAGCCAGCCTCACTCTCTCCAGTATCAACTCATCGTCCTCTATATAGAGGGCTATATCATCTGCGTACTTTGAGTCTAGCAACTCAGTCGCCTCTCTCATTGGAAGTCGGAGGCCGCGTAAACCACTCACACATGACCTGAGGAAGTGAGACATCGCCTCTGCGAAGAGTAGAAACAGGTATGGGGCGAGGGGGCAGCCGTGTCGAACCGATCTCTCCAGCCCAAACTCCTCCCCTTGCCTTTCGCCTATGAGAATCCTGCTGGTGGCCGATCTATACAGGACAGAGACCCCACGAATCCAAGCCTAGGGGAATTCCAACCTCACCATGGTGTCCTCTAGGAAATCCCAGTCCACCCTGTCATAAGCTTTCTCAAAATCCAAGAGTAGTACGACCAGTCTCTGCCCACTGTGCTGAGCCCACTTTGTCGCCTCAAAGAAGGTAAATACATTGTCTAGAATGCTCCTATCCTGGACAAAGCCTGTCTATGTGTCATGGATGATATCTGAAAGTACGGGGCGTAGTCGCCTACCAATCATCTTTGCCAGTGCCTTATAGGCCGCTAACAATAAGGTGATTGGTCTCCACTGGGAAAGCTCCAACCGGTCTCCCCCTTTGGGGAGAAGACTGATAAGGCTTGTTGAGAGACTCCGTGGCATCTATTCTGAAGTGAAAATCTCTTGGAAGGCCCGCAGTAGGGGGTCCTTCACCACTTCCTAGTAGGTAGTGAAGAAGTAGAGAGGCCATCCTCCCCTGGGCATTTTTGCCCATCCTGTGTATGGAAAGCCTCGTCTAGTTTCTTCTCTGTGAAGGGGGCTAGGAGGGAGCGTCCCATCTCCTTTGTGACGAGGGACGAGATGTGATGCCATACCTGCTGTCTGCATCTCTGTTCTCTAGCTGAAGCTGTCTCCTGTTGGAAAGGGCGTGTGTAATAGTCGGTGGCAATCTCCATCACCTCGTCTGGGCTAGAACTGGTCCTCCCATACTGATCCGGAAGGCTGCATATCTGCTCTCCTGCGGTGCGGGGCTGGTGCATCTGGAAGAACTCCCTGCATATCGTGTCTCTCTTCCGTGCCAAGAAGGTTGCTGAGGTTTCGAAAGAGAATTCCAAGTGCCTGTTCTCTAGGCCAGCAATGGCTGCTCGCGCACGCACCTGCTGTGCGTGGACGGTGGGATCCCTTGGTGCCTCCTGCAATAATCTCTGCGTGGCTGCAAGGTCCTGCCGGAGTGCTCTCTCCTCCTCCCAGCACTGCTGCCTAGTCTGTATGGTTGCCTCTTGGCAGATTCTGCTAGACTCGGCTAGGACCTCTACTCTGCTATCCGGTCCCTCTCGTCCCACTCTCTCGTCCAAATCTGCTCTATTTGTCTCGTTACCTCCTCCCTCCTATAGATCGAGTTAGGGATCCGACAGGATTGTGTGTCTAGGGCAGATGCTGGGAGGTTAAGTGTCAGGAGAACCGGGCAATGATCGGACAACGTGGTGCCTGCCAACTGCTCAGTCTGGCCTCCACAAGAGCCTCTCTCCCACATAAAGCCTATCCAACCGCTCCAGCAGGACTTCACCTAGCCGCTTGTATCCCCAAGAGAAGTCCAACGACCTCTCCCTCCTGTGGATGGTAGGGTCTCTCCGTGCCTTGGTAGTTTTTGCCTCTACCGTGTTGGTCCTCCAAAGCCTTGAGGTTGTTGAAATCTCCTCCAACGATCCAAGAGTCCACCTTTGGGAATCCATGTGCACTCTCCACCCAGAACTTGTTGCGTGACCTAATAACTGTAGGGGCATAGACATTGAGGACTCCAATGCATGAGTCCCCAATATCCAATCTGATCGATAGATTCCTTCTTGCCACTATCATCCCGTGGTCTCGTACACAGGCGGTGAGACTCGGGCCAATAGAGGTGCATACGCCTCGACTCCTGCCGTGGGCACCTATGGCATGCTCCCAGTAAGTGTGCGAGTTGCCTGGAAGTACCTTCCCAACCCGCTGGGCTTGGGTGGGGGTGAGCTTGTACTCTTGCAAAAGCAAGATGTCGATCCATCCGGCAAGGGCAGGCTGCACCTCCTGCTGAACAATCAAATTCTTGGAATCATGTGCCCCACCGTAGTAAGCTCATGGGGAAACCTGTGACTGACAAAACAGGCATGTGTTCGGTGTGGATGCTATTGATGAGGAGGAGAGACTGTGAGGCATGCAAGTGCGCTTTGCCGCCGGTCTGGATGGTGAACTCCAATCCCCCATGGTGGCGGACCGTAGGGGTGATAGATGCTTAGGTGGTACTATCAATGCATCTATTAGCCATGCTGAGAATTGCGACTTTGTACACTGGTAGAAACAGGCCGCCTGTGCTGGGGGCCACTCGATCACGTCCCTCGGAGCTCTCCACTGTGGGGGGGCTGGAAAGATAATGCTCAAGTGTGGGACCTCGGTACCAGCCCACCAGTTAATGCCCATCATGCAACCAGGCCATTGTTGTGTAAACAGTGCTAATCCTTCATCTCCCATCGACTGGGAGATGTGATCCGCCACCTGACTCTTCAACTTCTCCTCAATTTGTGTAGTCGTCCACTTCCCCGAGTGAGAGGACTGAAGAAAAAAGACGTAGTTTGGTCCATCCGTTGGTGCTAGTAGATGGACCTTGCCCCTCCTTGACTTACAAACCACGAAGATCCCCACCTCTAGAGGTAGCGGGAACTCTCCGCGCTCCGCAACTCTTAGATAGGACCATGGGTCACTGCGGAAGAACTCCTATGGCAACAACTGTGCCTGTCTCGGGAAGGTGTGGCGGGTGGCAAGGGTGGATGAGATGGTGGCTGTGTGGGAGGGGAAAGACTGGTGGTGCGCGGAGAAGGTAGGTGTGTGTGGCTCATCACCTCCTGTGGGAGGGGGGGTGGGTCTAGGGGGTTTCACTTGAAACGGGTGGGGATCAGGGGGGGTGCTTGGTAGGGGGGGTGGTGGGGGGGGGAGAGGATCAAGGGACGGTGGGATGGATGGAGATGCATGGCGGGTGTTTAGGGGGGTGGCCCTGGAGAGGGGGGGTTGTGGGTCAAGGTCAGTGGGGGGGGGGGGTGGGTGGGTGAGGGGACTGTGGGAACTCATGCGAGGGAGTCTGTGGTGCGGGTGGAGGATGTGGGGGGCTGTGGTCCTACTAGGTGGGACAGACAAGGGGGGGGGGGGGGAGGGGCTGTGGAGTGCTTTGCCGAGTGGGCGTGGCTCACCCGCCTGCACCTTGTTGACGAGGTTGGGTTTGATGAGCTAGCTGCGCCCCCCATGTCGTCTCCCTCTTTGTTGTCTCTGGACCTGATTAAAGCCGTCAGCGTCCACCTATGGGCCTGTCGGCGGAGCCGCTTGGCTCTGAAACGCATACAAATTGCTGCCTGATGCCGAAAATCGTGGCAGTGTAGGCATTGCCCTGGTTGCCCAATTACAATGACCTGCTGTCTAAATGAGTGCCAGCCTGCCTCAATCTCTAGGAACTATGGGATATTCTTAACCTCTTTCATTGCCGCCCGTACCTTTGGGACTCCTGTTGCTGTCACTGCATCCGCAAAAGACGCGGAAAGGAAAGTGCCGAGGAGATGACCCCCTTCGTGGATGCATACGGTGCACTGGTGAGTAACTTGCGAGCTGTGTCTGTCGAGTTGAGCTGGACCATGAAGATCCCTTGGCCCAATAGAACCACCTCCACGATCTGCGCTGTGCGGATGCGCAGGGTGGAGTGAAGCTAGTCCCGAAGTTGGGCCTTGGCTGGGTAATGTCCTACTACCTGATCATAAATCGCTGTTTCCATTAGCTCTAGCTCCTTAGCTCGGACGGCTAAGAGCTGCTCCTCAGAGAGGACTACGCACAAGGTGTTTGATTGGGGGGCACTCGCAGAGTGCACTGGCGTCTGACTAGAGGTTTCCATTGTGCGTCCCTTCTGAGAGAACTACCAATCAGGTCGGGGTGCTACCTGAGGGGGGGAGTTGTTGCAGATAGAGGGAGCAACTGGAGGGTGGGGGGGATCAATGGCGAGAAGGGGGGGGGGGGGGGGGGGGGACACTGCTGTTTTTGATACATCGCGGATGGGGGAAGCACGCTGGGGGGGTGGGAGATCTAGAGTAGAAGGTAGCCTTGGGGGGGGGGGGGGGATCACGCCTGGATGGACAGGCGGGTGGGAACGGCTAGGTGAAATGGAAGGCCGGGCGGGCGGGCAGTCGTGTGGGCGGCCAGAGGCGGGGGATAGATGTCCAGGCGAGGGGCAAACTGGTTAGGCAGGGCGGAAACAGGGGGAGAAAACGGTCCTCGATCTTGGGGGGAGGGATGCGAACAAACGGAGCAGGAGGTGTGATCCACATTGGGGGGTGGGCGCGATCAAGCGGAGTGAGGGGCGTGATCCAAATTGGGGGGCGGGCGCGATCAGACGGCAGGGGGGGGGGGTGTAGAGCCATACGACGTGATGATACTGAGCGGCTATCCTAGAATCTCATAACACTAAATTCAATTCTTCTTGATTGCTAATATCTCATTTCGTAATGAAGCGGATTTGTCTGGAGTGTTTTAACTTTTGGTAAGAGGAATGGATTCCTCAAAAGTGGATGTTAACATGTCCGTTTCAAAGTATCAATAATTAATAAGAGTCAATGTTCCATGTCCTTCCCTATGACCTTGATCCTTTCACTTGAACAACCTCAAACTCATGGACAGGACTTGGTTCTCAAATGCTCAAGAAAGCACTTCTTTGCCTCATTCTCTTAAAATTTTCCTTCAGCTTTCTCCAGTAATCTCCAAGTGTTGATGATAGCCAATGAGAAATAGCCTTGGTTGAAGGTATCCTCTTTGCTCTATTACCCGTTTGTACTGGCCTTCTGTACTATAAATATGGATCCCTATCTTTGACTTCATCTTATTTTCCTTTTTATTTGTGGGAAGTCTACAGAGAGAACAATGGCCATTGAGTGTTTGAAAACTTTGATAGTAGATGCACAACTGCCCAGAGTTGGACTTGAAAAGGTCATCTTGAGAGGTATCTGCCAAATATTTTGTGCCAAAGGCAATCACACATTAAATGTCTACGAGTGTGTGTGATACCCACACTTGAGCAATTGATAGAAGGATATCCTATTGCTAGCCAAATGCTGGTGTCCTATCATCGTGAGCTAGAAACATAAAGTCACCTTTTATGCCAGAATCTTTGTAGAAATGGTAAACCGTAAATGTTTGATGTAATGAACTTATCACATGTGCTTAGCTCACCGAAGTCCTCCTTGGGTGCACTAGGGGAATCAAGAAATGGAAGGGGATGCACAAAACGTTCTCATATAGGTCCTTTTGAGATCTTAGTAGGGTATCCTTTCCAAGTGAAAATTTGTGAAATATCATTGCAAAATGTGATAGTCCTCAAGTAAAGGAGCTTTTGTTTGATGTTTGGTAGAAGGGTCTCTAATCTTTATCTCAGAGAAAAGAATGATTCTATCAATAAATCCCCTCATGACTATATACAAGGCTTGAATGAATAGCCAAGAAGGGTCTTTGATTTACATAAAAAGTAGTAAGGCGATTCAGTTATTTGGAAATGGCCAACCGCATGTAGCCACCATCAACCTATAGGTTACAGTTACTATGTTTGGCAAGGTGAGTTTGTGCTTTAAAACTTGTTCTTCTTGATGCTAGAAGTAAAGGAACAATTTTCTTCTAGGCACAAATAAGTATTCCCATATTACAACCCAAGGTACGTAACTCATCGAAACACATCTACTGGTCTCTAGTATGATTTGGGTAAGGAGTTGACAATACTTAGGGACGATGAAACTCATTTACTGTTCTTTGATATGGATTGGGTGAGGACTTGATGAAACATACAGGCAATGATGAATGCTTTTGATGCCAAACAAACACTTTCTATGATAGCAACAAATAGATGTCATAAGAAAATCCCGGTCTTCCCAATCAGTAAGCAAAAACAGTGTGAGAGTGGCGATGGTAGCTCTCAGCTGGAAACACAGTGAACAATAGAGAGTGCGAGTGAAGACACAGCACAACACATGATGCAATTCACAAGTGTGTAAGTGAAAGTACAAAGTACAACCTTTAGACCTTAGGGTTAAGTGTACAGTAAGTGACCGAACTATGTAACATAAACACACAAAATAGAGAATAATGTGATTGGAGGAAAAAACCTCCTATACAGAGAGTAAAAAGTATCCCAAGTGTCCTACTATGGATCACCCATAGTTGTTTGTGAGTGTAGGCGTGAGTGAAACCCAACACCGCCCCCCCCCAAGCGAAAAGTGATTAGCATACAAGAGTCATCCATCAAAGGAGATCGAATTTAGAGCATTGTGAAATGCTTCAAATTTGTCGCAAGGAAGAGCTTTGGTGAAGATGCTTTCCGCATTTTTATTGGTAGGATAATAGACAAGGATGATATCCCCTAGATGTAGCCTCTCTCTGTCAAAGTCATAGTGGATCTCTATGTGTTTCGTGCGTGCATGAAATAGTGGGTTTTGTGCCACTTCAATGGCACTTTGACTGTCAATAAACAAAGGAGTCGGCTTTGTGACAGACACATCAAGATCAGCCAATAAATGTCTCAACCATACACATTCAACTGTAGTAGTGAAAGATGCCTTATATTCAACTTTACAAGACGATGTGGCAACCATGGATTGTTTCTTGCTAAGCCAATAAATGCAAGATGAGCCAATAAAGAAACGGTTTCGGCTTGTAGAGTGATGTGAACTAAAATCAACAGCTCAATTTGAATCACTGTAAGTATGTAATTGTAGTAGTCCCCCCTTGGCATAAAGCAATCCAGGAGTCCTAGTACCTTGCAAGTAACGAAAACCATGCTTCATAGCTTGCCAATCTGACATGCGTGGGCTGTGCATATATCTACTTAGGGCTGAAACTACAAATTGAATATCTGGCCTTGTGTTGCATAAATAAATGAGACATCCAACTGCTGGAGCATATGTATGAATGTCAAACATATCACTGTCATCATGCAAAGATAGCTTGAGTCCAGTCTCCATTGGTGTGCTGATTGGCAATCTTGAAAGCCAAATCTCTCAAGGAGTTTACCAATATACGTGCACTGTGACAATCCAATGCCTCTAGCATCATGAATAAACTGAATGCCCAAATAGTAATACAAAGGCCCCAAATCTGACATTTCAAAAGTTTTATGTAAAATTTTCTTGAATGCTGAAATCTGATCAGCATGTGTCCTTGTGAGTAGAAATCTTCTACATAAAGACAAATGACCAACAAGGATCCCCCCTCTTTGCATACATAAAGAGTAGACTCTGATGGATTGTTAATGTAACCTTGGCTGAGTAAAATTCATAAATTTTTGCATACCAAGCTCGTAGAGCTTGCTTCAAACCGCACAAACCTTTTTCAGCTTACATACCATGTGTTCGGATCCTTCAACTGCAAAACCAATGGGTTGTTGCACATACACTTTTTTTTGAAGTTTCCCATGTAAAAATGCAGTTTTAATATCAAGCTGGTGCACAATTCAACCATAATGGGTAGCCAAATCAACCATACACCCAATGGTAGTCATGCAGGATGTAGGAGCAAATATCTCCTCATAATCAATGCCCTTTTTTTGTGCACAACCTTTTGCCACAAGCTTGGCTTTGTACTTATCAATGGATCCATCTGCATTTCTTTTGAGCTTATAGACCCATTTAGTATCAATGAATTTCTTTCCAATAGGCAATGTGACTAAGTCCCATGTTTGATTCTTCATGAAAGAATCAAGTTAGCTTGCATTGCTGCCATCCAATGCACAATCATGTAGATGCAATAGGAGCATCCAAATGGTTGACTTTTAAAGTCTGCTAGTACTATCTAGGCATTTGTCTAGCCTCTTGATTATGTACATGCTCCTGATGAACCTCAAATTCAGTGTCTTGTTGAATATTCAGATCAGCTATAGACTTAATTTCTGCATTGTTTAATGGAGCAACTGGCTAAACATTTTGTTCATTTAATGAAGCTCAAGCCGTATCGCCAAAAGAAATAGGAAGTAGCCCTTCAAACACATCATTTGCAGCTTGATATGTGTCAAAACCAACAAGAAATAATTTTGATTTTTCATAAAAAAATCATATCCCTACTGACAAAGACTATCTTTGAAGTAGAATCATACAATTTGTACTCTTTCCTCTCGCTGCCGTACCCTACAAATATGCACTTGATAGCCTTGTTGTCCAACTTCTTTCTCAATACTTGGGGAATATAAGCATATGCAAGACACCTAAAAGTACGAAAGTGGCCAATTGAAGGTTTCTAGCTGTTCCAACCCTCAAAAGACATGACATTTTTCAATACCTTGGTAGGGCACCTATTCAAAATGTAACAAGTACACATAAGTGCTTCCATCCAAAAACCATGTGGCAGATTTTTTAGCTTTTAGTATACATTTGGCTATCTCCATGAGTGACCGATTATTCTTTTTTGGAACCCCATTCTGCTGTGGAGTATATGCAATAGTATACTGATGGGCAATGCCTTTCTACTTCAAAAAATTATTAAGCAAAGAAAACGTGTATTCCCCCCCGTGGTCCGAAAGGAGAGTCTTAATCTGATAGCTAGATTGATTTTCCACAAGTGCAATAAAAGCCAAAAATGCATCATATACCTCTGACTTTTTCACCAATGAATAGGCTCAACAAAAGTGAGTAAAGTGATCAATGAAGGTGACAAAATAATGACATACACCCAATGACTTGGTCTGCATAGGTCCACATACATTTGAATGCACAATCTGCAACGTGGGCGTTGCCTTAAAAGCAATATCAGGAGGAAAAGAGAACCGATGCATTTTTCCCAAAAGGCTTTCCTCATAAATATACTTAGGAGGTCTCTCTAAGAGAGGTAAACCATTTAACATCTGAGTACGTTGCATAAGTATCAAACTGCCATAGTTAACATGCCCCATGCGAGCATGCCATGACTCTGCTTGTAACAAAGTAGGAGTAATAGTAGATGCCAAATAGATTGACTGATCAATCGAATAAGCATCTAACTCATAGAGTCCATGACGTAATTTGTCGGTCAATATCAAAGTTAAGAATTCCTTATGCTTGACCATGCATTTGTTATCATCAAATGTGACTTGCATACCACGCTTTGCTAAAGAAGAAATGGACAACAAATTTTTCTTTATCCCTTCCATATATAATGCATCCTGCAAATGGAGAGTAAAGCCATCAATGGCTTTTAGAACAATCTCTCCAACTACTCTAACAGGATAAGATGCATTGTTGGCACATTCCATAGATTTGCCAATAGGAGCTGCAATAATAGAGATAAATAAATCCCTATAGGATGTAACACACTTAGAAGCACCATTGCCAAAAAACCAAGTGCTAGCATCTTTTGTAGAGCTGAATGCTCTATCATAACTGCAACTGTAAAAATAGTCGTCACAGTCAATAACAAAAGATGCGGACTCTGTAGTAGTAAAGCATAAAAAACAGACATCCTAGACTCCTTGGCAATGCATTTTTTGCATTTTGTGATGTAGTGATCTGGCTTTGTACAATACTGGCTCTTGCCCTTCTTGGCTTGCGCGCCCCTTTGCTTCTTGTAACTCTATGAAGTACTTGAACTTCGAGAACTCTGTGGAGTATTTCTAGATTGGCTGCCCTTGTCTTTCTGTCTTGCCATAAAAGCGTGTTCAGAGGCTACAACATCCATCCCACTGTTCTTCCTTGTTTGTACTTCTAGTAGCAAACTAACAAATTGAAGAAAGATAAGTGGCTGGGGAGAAATTCTCATGGTGAGATTTAAGGCCGTGGAAAAGGCTAAATAAGAGGGTGGCAAGGAATTCAAAGTAGTAGTGATCCTCTATGCATCAGAATAATACTCATCTACATTCATCAATTGCTCAGGCAAGTCCTGAATTTTGTTAAGATGATCCTTCTTTACATCACCTTCATCCATCTTCACATTCTCAAGCTTCTTTTTCAAGAAAGAAATGTGTGTCTCATTTTTTCCAACAAATAGTTGCTCAAGTCTGAGTGACAATGCTTGGGCATCGTGAGTGTCCCAAGCCTTCTGTGTAGTTTTTCTTTGGGGAAGTGGCTGAGCTGGAGCTCGCCGTTGACAACGTCCTCCTTGGGGATTCGCAGGAGCCACAACTCTAGGACGGACTTCTTCACCACTAACATACTCCCAAAGATTTTTAGCAGTGAGCACATTCTTCATCATAAAGGACCATAGAGAATAGTTATTATTGTCCAATCTATCCTCTTTGGATACATAGGCGAAAACGTCACTCTATCCTTGATTGGCCATGATAAAAGTCACTCTTGAAAAGGCACGAGAGCAAGAGTGGAACAACCTGGAAATCTGCAAATTTCCAGAAATTACAGCATACGACGACTTGTAATTAGCAAAACTGTCACACTTGATTAGAACTGTCCAATGTGTTGAAATTTCCATAGATTTCAGCGAATAGGACGCTGTCCAATGCACAAACAATGCTCAGCAGCACAAAAAATGCAAAAGCCCCAAAATTTAGCTGTCGAAATTGCACAATTTCAGTCAATTTCAAACTTGATCTTTAGTACATGTGCCAATGTTTGCCAAACATAAAAAAGGCCCAAATTTTTTGACCAGAATTCCAAGAAATTTCTGCAGTGTGTGCCCAAAAGCACTTCCTGGAGCAGAAATGGACCTCTTTGGCAAAAGCCCCTTTCTGTAGCTCAGATTTCGCAAATAAAAAAGTAATAAAGTATACATGTCACTTGAGACGAGAGCTGGGTCAATGTTCGAGCTGCTTGAGCTGGTAGGCAGTGGCCTGTTGGAGCTCAAGGACTTGGCAGAGGTGGCAGTTACTGGAGGTTGTGGCAGACAAGCAGAACTAATGAGCAAGGCAGTAGGAGGTGGAAGGAGTGCTGGCGGGGCTGGTGGGCAGGCAGAGCAAGGGGCAGCGCAGCCCAAGTAGCTCAAGGGGCGATGTAGGACCAGGGGGCAGTGCTGTAGGTGGCGAGCTTGCAGGCGAAGCTGGCGTAGGCTCGAGCTGACGACAGTGGCACTGGCGTAGATCAGGGGGCAACAATGACTAGACCAGGAGTGGCGACAGCTGATGCAGGGGGTAGCTCAGCTGAGCTTTGAGGTGGCAGAGTTGCTGGCTGGTGTAGAACTGGACAGGGCGAGAGGCTGAGCCCGACCGAGTGAGCCTGTAGCTCTAATACCAAATGTGAGAGTGGAGATGGTAGCTTTCAGCTGGAAACACAATGAGCAATAGAGAGAGAGAGAGAGTGAGAGAGAGTGAGAGAAGACATAGCACAACACATGATGCAATTCACAAGTGGGTAAGTGAAAGTACAAAGTACAACCCTTAGACCTTAGGGTTGAGTGCCTTAAGGTGCGTTGACACCGGAAAGGTGTAAAGTATGGTAAGTGACTGAATTGTGTAACGTAAACACACAATAGAGAATAGTATGATTGGGGGAAAAAACCTTGCATATGGAGAGTAAAAGGTGCCTCAATGTCCTACTACGGATCACCGACACTCCTCTGTGAGCATAGGGGTGAGTGAAACCCAAGAAAGAGTAAATGTTTTTTTGTGGATGCCTTTAATTTCAAGCTTTCTCCAATGAAAATAGTTATGCAATGGAAAGGCGGAAGAATATGAAAAGGCCAGCCTTGTAAATGCATTTCATCACTTGACAAGGAGAGGGAACATCAAGTGAGCCAATCGAATGAATGTGTTACAAATCTCATTTCTTGACTAGAAGAGGAGAAATCATGTGTAGCCAATCAAATTGATGTTTTCAAAGATGTATGCATGCAAGTATACATACATGTGTGTGTGTGTGTGTGCACGCGTGCGTTTTTTTTTTTGGGGGGGGGGGGGGGGCGGGGTGAGGGTGGGGGTGGGGGTTTTGGGGGTGGGTGTGGGGCCTGGGCATGCCTCTGCATGCATGCACATCTGTGTGTGTGCATGCCTGGACATGCAGAGTCAAATGGGGTATTTTCAGATGGACATGCTGTTAGTTGTCAAATTTTTATACCTGCAATTTGAAATTCTTAAAGTTACTCTGTTTCCCCTCCCTCTTTTTTCAAACTACAATCCAGGAGTACACGGGCTGGTTCAATCGAGCTACTATTGTGAGGTTGCGTTTGCAAATGCGAGTTCGGTTTCTGAGTGTCATCCCAGGGGACATCGCAAGAAATTTGGAGCAAACTGAGTCCAAAAAGTTGGCATCATTGAAGCGACTTGAACAGATTGCGAGCAGTCAGCGCCAAAGTATGGAATCTACTGGTGCGTTCTGTTCCAGTTTGTATAGAATAAAGAAATCTTCTCTGGGATACACTAGTCCTTAACCAGTTGTTAATTTTTTCATTACTGACTCTCTGAAGGCGGGAAAAAAGTAAAAAATGATTCTTCCTCCAACCATTAACAAGTAGGCTAGCTTTTCTACCATGGCTTTATCTACATTATTGAGCGGGGTCTGGTGAAATCATGGTATGCCCATATTTTGGGCCTGACACATATAATTCACCATCCATTGTATATTCACAGTTTGCCACATAGTATACATTCCACTTGTTTCTTGTGCATTGATCATTCATGCTTTCAATTTATGTACTCAAAAAACAATCAAACAGGCCAACAATTAAATTGGATAGACGAATTTACCACCCAAGTAATCCTAGGTACTCATTAGCCTGAGAACTAGCATTAATTGATTAATTAATGCCAATTTCCTAGTGTCACCATTGACATTTATGGATAATTAAATGCTCTAGACCAAATTCTGACACCAGGTACCACCAGTACCTCTAAGATATAGCTTGTTACAACTTTTGCCCTTGGCACCAACTAATATCTACAGGTCCTAGGTTCCACATTGTGAAATAACTAACCTGCATCTCATGTCTTAAGTCACATTTGCATTTCTAATTAACTTTGTAATCAAATGCCAATCATTGCAGAGCTGATGCAATGGAGTGTGGGAACAGCATCACAGGTTTATGGTCTTGAAGGCTGTTTGTCTTCGTAGTGCAGGCATACCAGTGGTAATACACTGGATCCTGTGGTGTTGATGCAGTCTACACTGGGTTTTTGTGCATTCAAGAAGTTGCATTTATCAAAGGATCTTTCTTCCTGATGCTGCAGATCAAAATTATCTTCCTCTACTTCTCAAGACAAGGCTTATTTGATCCGTGTGATCAATAG
Organism: Lygodium microphyllum; assembly: GCF_053477565.2. Taxonomy (NCBI): domain Eukaryota; kingdom Viridiplantae; phylum Streptophyta; class Polypodiopsida; order Schizaeales; family Lygodiaceae; genus Lygodium; species Lygodium microphyllum. Next base: position 17,039,384 of record NC_141153.1, on the reverse strand, counting down.
ACCTACATAGTTTAGCTTACTTATGTGACCTTTGATGATGGCAAGTTATGTGACTTACATGAGCATTGTATGTGACTTGGTTAGTTTTGAAGGTGGTAAGTCAGGTTGTTGGAATCCATTTGGTCCAGTTTGGCCTGGTTTTCACTTTATTCCTGCCTCTCCCTTTTTCTTCCTTTTTGACTTTTTCTCCAGTGCACATGCCATCAACAGTTTTCAATGAGGACATAGCAAGATCATATTGCTCGATGCCTTAGAGACATAGAGTGTGCTTGGGTTATAGCACCTTAAAATGCAGCAGTTAGTTTAAAGCCATTGTTGTGGTCCTAGTTTTGGAGGCTCCACAAATTTAGCTCATTGTGCTTGTCTGAAGTGGAGACGTCCCTTTCCTTCCAGATATGCTGTCTATTCTTGCACATGGTTTGAGACTCTGCCTGCAAAATGCATATTGATGTTCATTGTCACTGTTAGAGAGAGACTGTCAGGTGGTGATATTTGGTTGTCTTACATCCTGACAAAAGACAACTTGGCAGATCTTTTTACAAAGGCCCTTGCTGGACCTATGCTTGAAGCTTTTCAGCAAGCTTGAACTTACTCTTTCAGCAATCTTTTCCTCTAGGATGGTTTCCAGGAATGTTGGCCCCACATCAGAGATGAGTAAAGACCATCTTTGAGATGGATCTTCACCATAGTGCTGACCACTTTACCTAGGTCATCCTTCCTTCAAAGCTTTCTATGAGTTTGGGTCCTGCAGAGGAGGCCCCCAGATTGTCACCAGGAGATTGACAGACAGCCAGTCATTTGGAACCCACAGGTTGAGAATTGAGACACATTGTAGCTGGGAGAGTGCATGCACATCCAATGGGCTTTATGAGTCTATGCATGCAGAGGCTGGGCACATTGTTTAGGATATTTTAGGAATTTTTATGGTCTTCATTTTGGTCATATTTAGCATTTATTGCTGGCTGACCTGATCATATTGAGGATATATATTTTTCCTATATATTTAGGCTCCTCACTCAATTACTCATTTGCCATCACATGTGTGGAGACTCCATGGAGAGAGGAGCCAGTGCCAGTGCCCACGTAGCTATTGACTCACTGTTGTATGCGACTGTCTCGTGTTGGATATATGGATTCCATTTCCCAAGCGTACCTTTGAGTTCTCATTTGTATTGTGTTCTTCAATGTTCTTTCTTTCCCTTTCTCTTTTGTCTTGTGTTTCAGCAGTTTATTACATCATATGTTTACGCTTCCATCTATGCTCCACTTCTAACATGGTATCAGATTTCAGTTTCTATGCTCTTGATGTGTTTTCTTTGCTGATTTCAAGACTGTTTTCACTGTTGCTGATCAAGCGACTGTTGCTCCAACCAAATCGACCTGTTTTTCCTACGTTTTTGTTCACATCAGCATCCGTACGACCTGCGTCAGTCCCTCTGCTACCTGCATGTTTGTTCTAGCTTGCGTTTTGGTATCTCTGCATCTCCTCGTGTTTGGGTGATTGCATTGTCAGGCCGTTTTTGACTGATTTTTTGACTTTTCACAACAGATTTCTTCTTGTTTTGGTCAAATTTTGTGAATACTATATGTAACTCTCATTTTCAATAGTCTATGCTTGTGGTTTAGCTACGTTCCCTCTCCAAATACTTTTTTTTCTCTACTTCTCTTCTAAATCGTCTATAGATGGCTCCTCCACGTACATCCACTGATGATAAGTTACATGGAGGTTCTAGTGAGGCTTTGGTAGCTTTAGAGAGGGACAAACAATGAGAGATTGATGTTGCGATCCCCCAGGATTGGCTAGCCCCTCCCCACCTATAGCTTGTGCAGTCTGAGCACTGGGGACTTGCCTTCTCCAATGTCCAAGGGAAGCATTGTCTATGGTCATATGAAGGGGCGCAACTGGTGTGGAGAGGTGTATGCCAGCTATTCCATGCGAGTAGAGCCTATTGTGGATTGTATCTTGCATATCCTTTGTCACATCTGCGTGAAAAGCTCAAAGAAGACTCATGTGGAATGCATTATGAATCTTGTGGTAATCTAGTAGCTTTAACTAGTAAGCCACATTAATACTCTTATGGTTTCATTTGTTTAAGCCTTGCCTTTGCAAAGCACAAGAGAACCCAATCAGCATTAGCAAACTTCATATGTGTGTGGTAATGCTTGTTACTCTCTTATGCTTTTCTTGTGACTTTCGATGAGCTTGCTTTAATTATATGCTTCATCCGTACTTTCAAAATGCTTATCTACATAAAATTTTTTGCCTTTGGAATGTAGAATAGGTGGAACCTTCTTGCCACTTTCAATTATCTCAAGTGGAGCCTTGCTATTCCATGGTGTTGTCATAACCAAACTTCACCGATGTAAGAAATTGTTCTCATGTGGCATTATGCTCAAAGAAATAACTCCTCAAAAGACCTAGAACAATAAAATTTGCCTCTTCTAATTATCCATCTATTTGTGGCTGAAACGAAGATGAGAACTTCAAAGAACTCATTTTGTCAAGAAACCCTCTTGAAAACAAACTTGTAAACTCTTCAACCTATATCACCAATGATAGATTGGAACATATCATGATACTTGAAGATGTTATACATGAACAAGTTTGCCATATGATCCCCTTTTATCTTCTCCCTCACCACTAGGCATACTTACTAGATGTACAAGTGTCAAGTGACAATCCAAATCCCATCATTCCATGTAGGTATCCTAGGAAGGTCAAAAATAAAATTCATGGCTATGCTCTCCACTAGATAGGCAACAAATGCTGCAATCTTTGTGCCTTCCATTGATTATATATGACCTTCTGACATACAATGCATATATATATAAAGATGTCAACATGATGCCTCAAAGTTGGGCAATATAAGAAAGATCCGTTGCTTTCATTGTTGCATCAATTCCTCAATGCCTCGCAATTATGTCTTTTGACCTTAAGAACTTTGTTACATAGGCAACCATGCATCATATGTGGGTATAATGTTTGTGGTTCTGACCATCATATAGTTGATCATAATTCCCTCCAAAGTCTTCATCTTGCACATATTGTGTCTTCATCTCATCTGATTGAGCAATATGCACAAGTGAAACCTGTGGTTTTTTGGATAGAGCATCACACGAACAATCTCAAAGTGGAACATGGACAAGAACTAGGTCCATCTTATCCGCTTCTCAAGTAACTTCAGCTAAGCGAGAAAATATTACCAAGTTTGATAATCAGTGTAAATAAAAAATCAGTGCTGGGCAGCTAGATCAATGGGATGACCCTCGGGCCTCTCAGGTGGAAGTTCTCCATGCAAAGACTCAGAGACACTCTTTATTCCACTTCAAGAAATCAGCCCTTATCTATCTTGGATAACTTATTTTCAACTTCACCATCACTTTTATCAATAGGAAAAGCCAAGCATGTAGAAATATGGTTTTTCATTACATTAGAAATAGCTAAATTTTGGTACAAGAGGGAGTGATTCTGCTTAATTTTTACATTTATAACATGAGGCTTTTCCCTATGCTCTAAGATAGTCTTCTTATTATAAATGTCCACCATGTTGGGTTTGACACACGCCTATGCTCACAAATGAGTATCCGTGATCCTTGGTAGGACACTGGGTCACTTTTTACTCTCCTTATGAGAGGGTTTTTCCCCCCGGTTATATTCTTTTTTATTTTATGTGCTTATGTTACACAGTTCAGGCACTTATTGTGTTTTACACCTTTTGGGTGTAAATGCACATTTACAACCCTAAGGTTTAAGGGTTATACCTTGTACTTGCACATTACTCTTTTGATTATTGTATTGGGAGTTTTGTCTTCACTCTCACACTCTCATCACTGTCAAAACTGTCTACTCTGTGTCCCCTCTCTCTCACATTTGGTATCAGAGCCAGGTTTCAATCCTAGGATTCTGCTCAGCTTCAGCTCCTCTTGGCAGTACCCAGATCTGTTTGCTGGTTGCAGCACCTGCTGCCCTAGTCCTGTCCAACGCCTGTCAGCTCAGCTTGTTTCGCCAGCTGCCAGCCAATGTTGCCTGTCTGCAGTACCACCAGCAGCCAGCGCGCTGCCTAGCACCTGCCCAGCTTACGACAGGTCTGCCACTTGCGCCTTGCTCCAGCACCTTTTGCACCCTGCCCTAGTCGCCTGCTCCCTGCCGTGTAACGTCGCCGTTAGTCTCGTCCCCCTGCCAGCTCGCTGTGCCACCTGTCTCTGCTCCAACTATGCCCCACTAGCATCTCACCACCAGCTAGTTGGCTCAAAGCTAGCATTAGAGGTAAAAGGAGAAATTTATTCATTTTTTATTCAAATTTGAATTTCAGACAAGGGCTTTTGCTCGGGTAGGCTATTTGTGCTCCTGCACGTGTGTAGGACACATTTGTTGCAGAAATTTCTTGAATTCCGAGCTAGGAATTTGGGTTTTTTTGGTTTAGTGCAAACCTTGGCAAATGTACATTTGGGTCAGTCTGCAATAGACTGAAATTGTGAATTTTGGACAATAAAATTTTGGGGCTTTTGTATTTTTTGTACTGCTAAGCACTGTTTGTGCATTGGACAACATGTACATTGGACAGTTTTGACAGAGTGTAATCAGATTTGTTAATTACAGCGTGGTGCTTGCTGTAATTTTTGGAAATTCTCAGATTTCCAGGTTGGTCCAGCTCTAGGTCTTGGTCTTGTGCTCTTTGAAGAGGTGACATTTCCCATTGGAAATCACAGATAGAGTGATGTATTCACATTTGTATCCAAGGAGGATAGATTGGATGGCAACAACTATTTGTCAGATGGGAGAGGATCGAGGTGCAGCTGAAGTGCAGTAGACAGTGTGAGAGTGAGAGACAGAGTTGAGCACGACACCCAATGCAATAGTACTGAATAGAGTGTGTAAACTGAAAGTACAAATGATAACCCTTATACCTTAGAGTTATAAGGGGCTGTTCACACCCGAACACAGTAAGTGCCCGTAAGTGTGCACCACAAGCACATACAAAATAGTACACATAATCTGGGGGAAAAAACCTCTCCTACCGAGAGTAAAAAGTGCCCCAGTGTCCTAGTGATCACCCGCACACTCCCATATGAGCGTAGGCATAAGTAAGGCGTGTGAGATACCCAACAAACCCCCCTGGAGTGAAGAGTGATCAAGTGTACAAGGATCATCCGCCACCAAAGGGCGTCAAATTCAAAGCATCGCGAAATGCTTCAAATTTGTCTCGTGGAAGAGCTTTGGTGAAGATGTCTGCCACATTGCTGGTGGTAGGACAGTAGACAAGGCTGATATCACCTGCATGTAGCCTCTCTCTGACAAAGTGGTAGTGAATCTCTATGTGTTTCGTGCGAGCATGAAACACAGGGTTCCGTGCCACTGCAATGGCACTCTGACTGTCAGTATATAAAGGAGTAGGCTCCGTAACAGATACATCCAAATCAGCAAGTAAGCGTCTAAGCCATACGCACTCAACTGCAGTAGTGAAGGCTGCCTTGTACTCAGCTTCACATGACGACGTGGCAACAGTGGATTGTTTCTTGCTAAGCCAAGAAATGCATGACGAGCCAAGAAAGAAACAATTGCCACTAGTGGAGTGACGAGTATCAAAATCACCAGCCCAATCAGAGTCACTGTAAGCATGTAACTGCAGTGGTCCCCCCTTGGCATAAAGCAAACCAAGAGCTCTAGTACCCTGCAAGTAACGAAACACACGCTTCACAGCTTGCCAATGCGACATACGAGGCTGATGCATGTACCTGCTCAAAACTGAAACGGCAAACTGTATGTCTGGCCGAGTGTGGCATAGATAGATGAGACATCCCACTGCTGGAGCATAAGTATGGATATCAAACAAATCACTGTCATCATGTAATGACAGTTTGAGCCCAGGTTCCATGGGTGTACAAACTGGCTTGCAATCCTGTAAGCCAAACTTCTCAAGAAGTTGCCCAATGTACCTTGACTGACATAATCCAATGCCTCTAGCATCATGTACAAACTGGATGCCCAAGTAATAGTGCAAAATACCCAAGTCAGACATGTCAAAAGTTTGCTGTAAATTATTTTTGAATGCTGAAATCTGATCAGCACGTGTTCCAGTGAGCAAAAGGTCGTCTACATATAGACACAAAATCAGCATGGATCCCCCTTCTTTATGTACATAAAGGGTAGACTCAGATGGGCTGTTTACAAACCCCTGACTAAGCAAGAAGGCATCTATCTTTGCGTACCAAGCTCGTGGAGCTTGTTTCAAACCATATAGAGCTTTTTTCAGCTTGCATACTAAATTTTCTGAGCCTTCAACTGCAAAACCAATGGGCTGCTGTACATACACTTCTTCCTGAAGTTCCCCATGTAAGAATGCAGTCTTTATATCCAGCTGATGCACTTTCCAACCAAAATGTGCAGCCAAGGCAATCATAGACCGAATGGTCGTCATACGGGAGGTAGGAGCAAAGGTCTCCTCATAGTCAATGCCCTTTTTCTGTGCGTAGCCTTTAGCTACCAGCCGTGCCTTGTACTTATCTATGGATCCATCTACATTCCTTTTCAATTTGTAGACCCATTTCGTACCAATGGCACGCTTGCCAACTGGCAAAGACACCAAATCCCAAGTATGATTCTTATGAATAGAATCCAATTCAGCTTGCATGGCTGCCATCCAATGCACACTATGTCGTGCATCCTCAAAACATTCAGGCTCCTCATTATCATGAGTACATGCTGCCATAACAAACTCCATGGAATGTGCTGAATCATGCAGTCGAGTTTGCCTTCGAGTACGACCAGCCAAGGGTGTTTCCAAATGACTATCTCTCATAGTCTGCGTGTACCATCTAGGCACCTGTCTTGCTTCCTGACTGTGTACAAGTTCCTGCTGAATTTCAGTTTCAGCAATGTGCTGATTTACTGCATGTTCCATAGGAGCAGCTGGCTGAACATTAGGTTCATTTGCTGAAGTACCAGCTGAATCACCAAATGTGATGGGCAGCAGCCCTTCAAAGACATCACGGGCAGCCTGATATGTATCAAAACCAGCCAAGGATAATTCTGATTTTTCATCAAATACAACATCCCTGCTGACAAAAACCTTCTTGGTCACGGGATCATAGAGTCTGTAGCCTTTGCTTTCGCTGCTATATCCCATAAAGATGCATTTTACAGCCTTGTTGTCCAACTTCTTTCGAAGTACCTGTGGAATATGGGCATATGCAAGACACCCAAAAGTACGGAAGTGGCCAACAGAAGGTTTGCGGTTGTGCCAAGCCTCAAAAGGTGTGACGGTTTTCAAGGCCTTGGTAGGGCATCTGTTCAAAATGTGGCAAGCGCACATGACGGCTTCCATCCAAAAACTATGAGGCAAACTCTTTGCCTTCAGCATACATCTGGCCATCTCCATGAGTGACCGATTTTTCCTCTCTGCTACCCCATTCTGCTGTGGAGATATGCAGTAGTGTACTGATGGATAATGCCCTTCTGCTGCAAATAAGAATTCAGCATAGAGGACATGTATTCCCCCCCTCGGTCCGAACGGAGAGTCTTAATCTTGCAACCAGACTGAGTTTCCACAAGTGCACTGAAAGCCAAAAATGCATCATACACTTCTGACTTCTTTTTCAAGCAGTAGACCCAGCACAAACGTGTAAAGTCATCAATAAATGTTACAAAATAGGAACAACCACCCAATGACTGTGTCTGCATGGGCCCACAAACATCCGAATGCACAAGCTGCAATCTGGCTGTTGCTCTAAAAGCAACATCACGGGGAAAAGAGAAACGATGCATTTTCCCCAAAATGCAACCCTCGCATAAATGCTCAGGAGGTCTCTCCAAGAGAGGTAATCCATCCAACATCTGAGTACGCTGTAATAGCATCAAGCTGCCATAGTTTACATGCCCCAAACGAGCATGCCATAACTCTGCCTCTAACATAGCAGGAGTAAGAGTGGATGTCAAATATGCAGACTGATCTACCGAAAGAGCATCCAACTCATATAACCCATGACTCAGAGAACCTGTCAAGACCAATGTCATGTGTTCCTTGTCACGGACCATGCAACGGTCATCATCAAAGGTGACCTGCAAACCACAACGTGCCATAGAAGAAATGGAAAGCAGATTCTTCTTAATGCCAGGCACATACAAAGCATCCTGTAGGCGGAGAATAGAGCCATCAATGGCTGTAAGCTGAATCTCCCCAATACCACGAACAGGGTATGATGCATTATTAGCACACTGAACAGACTTCCCAACGGGAGGTGCACCAAGAGAAGCAAACAAATCTCTACGAGATGTGATATGCCGTGAAGCACCACTGTCAAAGAACCAAGTGTCAGCATCTTCTGTAGAGCTAAATGCTCTATCAGCCCAAGAGACATCATAACTGCAAGTGTAAAAACAATAGTCCTTGTCTGCAACAAAGGACGCGGACTCACTAGCAGTGGAAGGAGCTGCAGAAACAGACATCCCTGACTCCTTCTTCTTCTCTTTGGCGATGCGCTTCCTGCACTCAGTGATGTAGTGGCCAGGCTTCTTGCAGTAATGGCATTTTCCCTTCTTGGCTTGCGTGCCCCCCTGTTTCTGACTTGTCTGTGAAGTGTTACTACTACCAGAACTCTGCGAAGCATTTTTCCCTTGGCTGTTTTTACCCTTCTGCCTTGACATAAAAGCCTGCTCAGAGGCTATACTATCCACACCACTGTTCCGTCTAGTTTGCTCCTCCTCTAGAAGCAAACTGACAAGCTGAATGAAAGTGATGGGCTCTTTCGAAATCCTCATAGTGAGGTTCAAGGCAGTATGAAAAGCCAAGTAAGAGGGAGGCAGTGAATTCAATGTCGTAGAAATCAGCTGCGCATCTGAGTAGTACTCATCCACATTCATGAGTTGCTCCCGCAAGTCCTGAATTTTGTTGAGATGATCCTGCATAGAATCACCCTCATTCATCTTTAGAGTCTCTAGCTCTTTCTTCAAGAAAGAGATGCGAGTCTCATTCTTTCCTGCAAACATCTGCTCCAATATCAACCAAGCTTCTTGTGAAGAAGCTGCTGAACGAATATGAGGAATGATAGAACGCTGAACTGCCAATGCAATCAGCGACATAGCCTGTGCATCCCGTGTATCCCAAGTTTTCTGAGCTGCAGTTCTTGGGGGAAGTGGCTGAGCGGGATGAGGTGGAGGGGGCTGAGGTTGCCCTCTTGCACGTCCTCCTGGAGGAGGAGTAGCGGGAGCCACAACTCCCGGTCGTGCTTTCTCTCCACTGACATAATCCCACAAATTTTTGGCCACTAATACATTCTTCATCATGAAAGACCAAAGGGAATAATTGTTCCCATCCAATCGGTCTTCCTTGGACACATAGGTGAATACATCTCCTCCCTGATTTGCCATTATTTCCCAAAAGGCAATAGAGCAATGTCAATGCAGTACGGGCTGGAAATCTGCAAATTTCCAGAAATTGCAGCAAACACAAGTCTGCAATTAATGTGCAAAGGGTACTCTGTCAAAAAAACTGTCACTGATGCACGCTTCCCAAGGTGCAATTAGTGCTCAGCAGCACTAAAACATCAAAAGCCCCAAAATTTTCTGCCCAAAATTTCTGTCACAAATGTCTGTTACAAAAGCCCCAAAATGTGCATTCAATGTGTCACAGACAGACACAACACGTTTCCCAATGTGCAAACAGTGCAGTGCAACACTGTTATGAATAAATCCCCAAAATTTTGCCAAAATCTCTGTCAAAAACAGTCGGTCTGTGACTGTATCAGCAGTTTAAATGCATCTGTCCTCCAAATACACAAAAGCCCCAAAATTTCTGACCATTCAGTCAGAAATTTGCATGAAATTTACTTTTCCAGTAAATCTGTGCCAACCGCGTGTGAACCGCCGCTTCCAGAATTTTATTCTGGGCTGGAATGACAATAATTTTGAAAATTTTACCTGGGCGTGCAGCACGTCGCGAGCTGCTGACGTGACAAAGGCAGGCGGGAGCAGGTCGTCAGACGGGCTGACCAGTCGCGATGGGCAGGCGGGCTGCACGTGGTCAAAAACGGCGGGCAGGACTGTCGAAGACTGCGTTGACGAACAGCGCGCGTGCTGGGCAGATGGCGCGCTGTGCAGAACTGGCGGCACGTTGTGCAGGACAGGTGGCACGCTGGGCAGGTGGCGCTGGGGGCGTCTGCAACCAGCGCGCTGGGCAGAGAAGGCTGCGCCTGGACTGAAGACGTTTGCAGATGTGGACGACTGTTGACGGGCAGGACTGAGCTGCAAGTGACGTGGCTGCTGACGAAGGTACAGGCTGCACGTGCTGTACCAGACAGGTACTGACGAGCTGTCAGTGCTGACGCAAGTCCTCGGGAACCGAACAGAGCTGCTGACCAGCTCTGATACCAAATGTCAGATGGGAGAGGATCGAGGTGCAGCTGAAGTGCAGTAGACAGTGTGAGAGTGAGAGACAGAGTTGAGCACGACACCCAATGCAATAGTACTGAATAGAGTGTGTAAACTGAAAGTACAAATGATAACCCTTATACCTTAGAGTTATAAGGGGCTGTTCACACCCGAACACAGTAAGTGCCCGTAAGTGTGCACCACAAGCACATACAAAATAGTACACATAATCTGGGGGAAAAAACCTCTCCTACCGAGAGTAAAAAGTGCCCCAGTGTCCTAGTGATCACCCGCACACTCCCATATGAGCGTAGGCATAAGTAAGGCGTGTGAGATACCCAACACTATTCTCTATGGTCTTTCATGATGAAAAATGTGGTGATTGTGAAAAATCTTTGTGATTATTTTAGAGGTGAAGTTCGTTTTGGAGTTGTGGCTCCTGCAACATGTCTTCTAGGAGGACATGGTCAAAGACCCACTTTGCCCGCTCTAGCTCAGCCACTTCCCTAGAGATTAGCAGCACAAAAGGCTTGGGACACATGGGATACTCAAGCATTGTAACTGACTGCATTGGCAGTTTAGCGTTCTATAATCCCGCACATATTGCTGTAATTTCTGAAAATTCTGAGATTTCTAGGTTGGTCGAGCTTGAGATATTGTTCTTTTGCTCTCCAATTAGCAACATTTATCATGGCAAATCAGGGAGGTGATGTATTTGCATACGTATCCAAGGAGGATAGGTTGGATGGTAACAACTATTCCCTCAAGTCCTACATGATGAAGAATCTTTGGGATTATGTCAGTGGTGAAGAAGTTAGACCCAAAGTTGTGGCTCTTGCTGCTACTCCAAGAGGACGTGGACAACGGGCAACTCAGCGTGTTAAGCCCACTCTAGCTTAGCCACTCCCTCAAAGATCAGCAACACAAAAGGCATGAGATACACGAAATGCACAGGCTTTGTCATTGATTGCATTGGCAGTTCAGCGGTCTATCATCCCTCACATTCGGTCTGCAGCTTCTTCACAAGAAGCTTGGCTGACCTTAGAGTAGATGTTTGGTGGAAAGAATGAGATGTGCATATCTTTCTTGAAGAAAGAGCTTGAGACAGTGAAGATGGATAACGGTGATTCTATACAAGATTATCTAAATAAAATTCAGGACTTGCATGAGTAGCTTATGAATGTAGATAAGGATTACTTAGATGCGCAGTTGATATCTACTACCTTGAATTCATTGCCGCCCTCGTACTTGGCCTTTCATACAGCATTGAACCTCACCATGAGGATTTCCCCACAGCCACTTACTTTCCTTTTACTAGTCAGTTTGCTCTTAGAGGAGCAGACAAGAAAGAATAGTGGTGCGGATGTTATAGCCTTTGAGCAGGTTTTTATGGTAAGACAAAAGGGCAAGGGCAGCCAAACAAAGAATGCTTCATAAAGCTCTAGGACTTCAAGCACTTCACAGGGCAATAAAAAATAAGGGGCATACAAGCCAAGAAGGGCAAGTGTCACTATTGCAAGAAGCGAGGACATTACATCACTGAATGTAGAAAGCGCATAGCCAAGGAGGAGTCAGGGATGCCTGTTTCTGATGCGCCTTCTACTGCTACTGTTTGTTGTAGAAAGGAACTATTGTTTTTACACATGTAGTTATGACTCTTCTTGGGCTAATAGAGCATCTAGCTCTATTGAGGATGCGAGCACATGGTTTTTTGACAGTGGTGCTTCCAGGCACATCACATCTTGCAGAGATTTGTTTGCTTATGTTATTGCAACCCCAGTTGGCAAGTCTGTACAGTGTGCCAACAATGTATCATACCTTGTTAGAGGTGTTGGGGAGATTGTGTTGACAACCATTGATGGCTCTATTCTCCGCTTGCAAGATGCTTTGTTTGTGCCAGCCATAAAGAAGAGTTTATTATCTATTTCTTCTTTGGCAAGGGGTGGTTTGCAGATTACATTTGATGATGGCAAATGCATGGTATGAGATAAGGAACACATGACTTTGGTTTTGACTGACACTCTATGTCATGGGTTATATGAGCGGGATGCTTTTTCAGTTAATCAGTCAATCTATCTAGCGTCCACTCTTACTTTTGCTATGTCACAGGCGGAGTTATGCCATGCTCGCATAGGGCATGTAAACTATGGTAGCTTGATGCTTATGGAGCGTACACAGATGCTTGATGGTTTACCTCTCTTGGAGACCTTGTAAGAACATATGCAAGGGATGTATTTTGGGAAAAATACATCGTTTTTCATTTCCCTGTGATGTTGCTTTTAGAGCAACTGCGAGGTTACAGATTGTGCACTCGGATGTTGGGTGGTTGCTACTATTTTGTCACTTTCATTGATGACTTTACTTGTTTCTGTTGGGTCTACTCTTTAGTTAAAAAGTCAAAAGTGTATGATGCATTTTTGGCTTTTGTAGCACTTGTTGAAAATCAATTTAGTTGTAGGGTGAAGACTCTCCGTTCGCACTGAGGGGGGGGATACATGTCCTCTATGCTGAATTCCTTTTTTAAGCAGAAGGGCATTGTTCATCAGTACACTATTGCTTATACTCCACAACAGAATGGAGTTGTAGAGAGGAAGAATTGTTCACTCATGGAGATCGCCAAATATACGCTAAAAGCAAAGAGCTTGCCACACAGTTTCTAGATGGAAGCAGCTATGTGTGCTTGCCATGTCTTGAATAGGTGCCCCACAAAGGAATTGAAAAATGTCACGCCTTTTGAGGCTTGGAACAGCTAAAAACCTTCTATTGGGCATTTTTGTACCTTTGGATTTCTTGCATATGCACACATTCCCAAGGTACTTAGGAAGAAGTTGGATAATAAGGTTGTTAAATGCATTTTTGTGGTGTACAACAATGAGAGCAAAGGATATAGGTTATATGATCATGTCTCTAAGAAGGTATTTGTCAGTAGGGATGTCGTTTTCGATGAAAAATCAGAATTATCTCTTGCTGGTTTTGACACATGAGGCTGCCAATGACGTATTTGAAGGGTTGCTGTCCATTACTTTCGGTGATACAGTTGGAGCTTCAACAAGTGAACTTAATGTGCAGCTAGGTGCTCCATTGGGTAATGTAGAAAATCAACCCATGGCTGATGTAAATATTCAGCAAGGTGCTGAATTTGAAATTGAGCAAGAGCTTGTACAGAGTCAAGAGGCCAGACAAATGTGTAGATGGTATTTGCAAACTATGAAAGATAGTCATTTGGATGCTCCTATTGTTGGTCGTACTAGAAGGCAAGCTTGTATGCATAATGGTGCACATACCATGGAGTTTGTTATGGCAATATTTACATTTGATGATGAGGAGCCTGAATGTTTCGAGGATGCACAACATAGTGTGCATTGGATGGCAGCAATGCAAGCTAAGTTTGATTCCATCATAAAGAATCAAACATGGGATTTAGTGTCTTTGCATGTTGGGAAGAAAGCCATTCATACAAAGTGAGTCTATAAGTTGAAAAGGAATTCAAATGGATCCATTTGACAAATATAAGGCCAGGCTTGTGGCCAAGGGCTACGCATAGAAGAAAGGCATTGAGTATGAGGAGACATTTGCTCCGACCTCCCGCATGACTACCATTATGTCTATGGTTGCTTTGGCTGCCCATTATGGATGGACTGTGTATCAGCTTGATATGAAGACTGCATTTTTACATGGGGAACTTCAAGAAGTGTGCGTACAACAACCTATTGGTTTTGCAGTTGAGGGATCGGAACACTTCGTCTGTAAGCTGAAAAAGGCTTTATATGGTTTGAAACAAGCTCCTTGAGCTTGGTATGCAAAGATTGATGCTTTTTTACTCAGCCAAGGGTTCATAAACAGCTCATCAGGGTCTACCCTTTACGTATGTAAAGAGGGGGGATCCTTGCCAGTCATATGTCTATATGTTGATGATCTTTTGCTTACAGGGACACATACTGATCAGATTTCAGCATTCAAACAAAATTTGCAGCAAACTTTTGAGATGTTAGATTTGGGGCCTTTGCACTATTACTTCGTCATTAAATTCATTCATGATGCTAGAGGCATTAGATTGTCACAGCCGAAACACATTGGTAAACTTCTTGAGAGGGTTGGCTTATAGGATTGCAAGCGAATTTGTACACCAATGGAACCTAGACCGAAGTTGTCATTGCATGATGATAGTGACTTGTTTGATATCCATACATTTTACCTATGCAACACAAGGCCAAACATACAGTTTGCAGTTTCAGCCCTGAGCAGATATATGCATCAGTCACGCATGCCTTATTGGTAAGGTGTCAAACATGTTTTCCATTACTTATAGGATACTGGGACTCTTGGGTTGCTTTATGTCAAGGGGGGACCATTGCATTGACATGCTTATAGTGATTTTGATTAGGCTGGTGATTATGATTCTTGTTACTCCACTAGTGGCAATTATTTCTTTCTTGGCTCATCTTGCATCTCTTGGCTTAGCAAGAAACAATCCACTATTGCCACATCGTCATGTGAAGCTGAATACAAGGTATCTTTCACTACCACAGTTGAATGTGTATGGCTTAGACGCTTGTTAGTTGATTTGGATGTATTTGTCATGGAGTCTACTCCTTTGTTCATTGACAGTCAGAGGGCCATTGCAGTGCCACGGAACCGAGTGTTTATGCACGCACGAAACACATTGAGATCTATTATCACTTTCTCAGAGAGGCTACATGCAGGTGAAGCCTTATTTATTGTCCTACCACTAGTAATGTGGCCAACATCTTCACCAAAGCTCTTCCTCGTGACAATTTTGAAGCATTTCTCAATGCTTTAAATTTGATCACATTTGATGGATGACCCTTGTATTTTGATCACTTTTCACTCTAGGGGAGTTTGTTGGGTTTGGCTCACACCGGTGCTCACACAAGAGTGACAGTGATCTTTAATAGGACATTCGGGCACTTTTTACTCTCTGTACAAGAGGCTTTTTTCCCCAGATTTATTTCTTTTATTTAATGTGCCTATGTTACACAGCTTTAGGCACTTATGGTGTTTCACACCCTTCAGGTGTGAATACCCTCTTACAACCCTAAGGTTCAAGGGTTGTACTTTGTACTTGCATCTTACACTTCAGAATATTGCATTGGGTGTCGTGCTCTCACACTCTACACTATCTATTGTACTCTTAGTTGAGCTTCGATCTCTTACTCCTCTTAGACTCTAGTGCTGAAATTGTGTTTTGGTGAGCATTTACATCAACTATGTCACCTTACAATGAGATGAGGTCAAGAAGGGATGATGCATCTCATTTTGAAAATGCACATAAAAAAAGGGAAAAATGCAATGTCTAATCTAGAAACATGCTTAAACATGGACAACAAGGAGAAAATGTGGTTGTTGAACAAGAAGCGGATCCTTCAAGGCCACAAGATGCTAATGACCAGCAAGGAGATGAAGAATATGATAACTAGTTCAAGGATTGGTTGAAGGTAGCAACTAAAATCTTTGTACAAGTGGCCAAAGATTTACAGTTTGAGAGATTTTTGAATCCTTCTAAAAAGGACAAAAAGAGCAAGAAGAATATGTAATCTTCAAAGGCATTTGGGCAGCAAGAAGCTTCCAAAGAACAACCACTATAGTCTAAAGATGCATGAAAAGTTGGGGATGAGCAAAAGCAAATGGTACTAGTGAGATTGGATACCCAAATGCAATGCCATCTTTGTAGTGTCAATCGAATGGGTTTTGGACAATGGGTATGCATGCAATGATGGAGTAGCTCGAATACTTTGGTGATGACACTATTTTTCATGCTATGGTAGGTCAGGGGCTGCATATGGGAATACATGGTACAACTCCTTATAGTATGCAGCAACCAATGCATAGTGTGGAAGGCCCAATGTATCTAGGTATGGCTGGTAATATGCATAATCCCATGTATGGCAACATGGACATGATGCTTGGGACACAAAGTGGCATGTATGGGAATGCATTTTCACCTATTGGTGCTTTTGGGGCTCAAGGAATGAGTGCTAGTCATGCAAATGGTTCATATGGTATTGATTATATGGCATGCTTATTTTTGTGGCATGTGTTTAAGATCATTAGTGATCGAGATCCTAGAATAATCAGTTTATTTTGGAAGGGATTGTTTAAAAATATGGATAAATTTTCTTTATTCTTTCATCCACAAATAGATGGTCAATCAAAAGAGGCGAATCCCACGATGCTTGATCTCTTGAGATGCTCAAGATTTAGAGTGGTTAAGTAGTTGCAGAGCGTGGAGAGTTCCCACTACCTTTGGAGGTAAGAATCTTCGTGGTACGCAAGTCAAGGAGCGGCAAGGTCCATCTACTTGCACCACTGGATGGACTAAACTATGCGTTCTTCCTTCAGACCTCTCATACAGGAGACTGGACGATGACACAGATAGAGGAGGTGAAGAATTAGGTGGCAGATCACATCTCCTAGTGGATGGGAGGAGGACTAGCACTCTTCTCCCAGCAGTGGCCAGGTTGTATGATGGACATAAATTGGTGGGTTGGGACTGAGGTCCCACATCTAAGCATTATCTTTGGAGCCCCTCCATAGTGGAGAGCTCTGATGGATATGATCGAGTGGGCCATGGCACAGGCGGCCCGTTTCTATTAGTGTACAAAGTCACACCTCTGAGCTTGGCTGATAGATGCTTTGCTGGTACCACCAGGTGCATATATTACCCCCATGGTCCGGGCCCTCGCCCATTTCAGTTCATGTGAATTTTGTACTTGTTGTAATTAGTGTTAAATCAGGTTGTTTACCACCCTATCTGAGAAGGAAGGGTGTAGGTCAAAAAGGACCAATGCCATGTGATCCCTAGCTTTTCCCCATAAGAGACCTATAGGTGCAAAACTTGCCAACTGCAGTAGAGAATTGAGCAAATCCGTTAGCTGCATTGATCAACTGTGCTTTATGTAGTGCATCTTCATCTTCATCTTAACTGTTAAAACAGTTAACTACAAATTCAGCATAAATCACTTCACACATGGGGAGTTAGCATGCTCTTGCTCAAAGACAAAAGACACGCATTGTCCCTAAAGCTTAGGTCTCCTTGTGTATTTCTTTAAGAATAAAAGAGCCATTCAAACTAAGTACAAAGAAGCTAATTTCTGCTCCGAAACGTTACGTTTCAGCCATTAGCAGACTCTTACCATCAACTTCTTCTTGTACCCACTCTTTATAGACCATCCAGCTAGCTTACTCACGAAACCAATGTTGTCACCAATTTTTTGATCAGAGAAGAGTAGTATTACTACTAATAAATCCCATCAGGACAAAGTATTCCATGGCAAAAGTACAAAGTACAAATCAGCCCTGTAAGGGACTTCGGTACCAATAAATATACGATAGGGGGAAGTCTATTGCAAGACTTGAATGAAACCAGTCGGGATGTTGATATTGCCAGGCTGTATGGGCTTGACCATGGAAGAAATTGCAAGAATCCCAAGTCTTAAGAAAAGTATCTCTCACCCCTCATAATCTCCAAGCTGCCTAGTATATCCTCTCATCTCTAGTGGAGAGAGTGGTGAGTCTTCATCCAAATCTTGGAACGAGCCTTTGTAGTAGATATGTCCAATAAATCTATAGCGTGGTTGCATTTGGTGGTCCATATGTACCAAGCAATGATGCTAGCTATGAGCTCATGGTGCCCTGGAGTCCACACTGTCTATGAGAAACCTGACATGGGGATCTTAGTCCCAAGTTGCCCCTAGAAATGGTAAGAAATGACACCCATGTGCATCTTCATATCCACACGTCAGGCCTCTATCCATGATCCAAGGAACTGTCCACTATGTATAGTCCTACAGTCTCTAGTGCCATGAAACACCATTCTAAGGGCTCTCCTCCAATCCTCTTGAGCATATGGATTTTGCATGTTGGCCAAAGAGTCTCTTGTACATTTAGGTGAGTCATGTTTGGTGACCTCACTATGCCACAAAATTTGGTTGTTAGAAGGCCCTTTGCTGCTCTGCATCCATCACAAGTCAAGGTGCTCTTTGACGTACATTGCTATTGGCAACTCTTGCATTATGTGGATTTTTTTAATTTTCTAATTTTTGGCTAGTGGAGGAAGAGACGTGTTCATCACGTTCAAGGCATGCTACTGAGAGAGAGAGAGAGAGAGAGAGAGAGAGAGAGAGAGAGCTGACCGTATCTATCTATTCAAAGATCAAAACAGAGGAGATGATGGCAGTGTGACTACCGAGTCCTATGGAACAAATCACCCCAATGATGACGAAAAAGACGGCGAAGAAGAAGAGGAAGAGGAAGAGGATGATGAGGATGAAGATGAGGATCAACAACGAGAGGTCAAATTTCTCTGCACTTTGGCCCGAAGGTTTAAAAAATTGGTGTAATGAATTTATGATCTTTGGCTGATTAATGAGTTAATTTTGTATATTTCTCTGTTTTTTCAGGAACTTGATTCACAAAGCACAGATACTTGTATCCTTATTTGGGCTCTGTGGCCACATGCAGCTTTCTCCTATGTTGTCCCTGTTCTTGTTTTTTCCAATTCATACATCAGTCACATGAAAACACATGCATATGGTTTAAGTTGCAGTGGCTTTTAGGACAAGGATTTATAGACGCCAAGTAAATCAATGTATTTAGAATGAAGTATCAGTCAATCCTCTAATAGAAATCAATGCAGCGTTCACTTCTGACTGGTGCAGAGAACTCTACAGCAGAGAATAATGTTCAGTTTCTGAAGGGACTACAGCCAAGGAATATGTTCAACAAAGTCAGAACCTTTACCAGCAGATCCATGGTTCTCTCGAGTCTCAAGGTATACATAGAAAAAGCGTTTTCATCCATCCACGTACCGCAACTTTGCAGGTAACCGTGTCTCATAAATCTCTGAACAGTTTTCGAATTCCAAAGTGGTCCTAGTCTTAGGAGCAGAATTTGTAAGGCTTCTAGTTTAGAAGTTGCATGGACTTTTGCAAACGTGCTATGCGATCCGCTACTATACTTGGTTGCTGACATGTGAGTTGCGAAGTTGTCAAAGGCTTGCCAAATCCATGCAACTTGCTGTGTGATGGATCCCCTACAAGTTTACTGACATGTGATGGTGATGCGTGAAGTTGTCAAAGCCTCGAAAAATATGCAGATGCACACATATAGACATGCATGTGTGTCTGTTTTGCTGAACATCTGGTATCAGGCTTGCAAAATATGCAGATGCTCAAAGAGGGACATGCCTGTGTGTGTATTGCTGAACATCTGGTATCTGAGGAGGTGGGTGTGTGTCATTACAGGGTTAATTGTGAATCTGAGTCCACGCGATTGCACCGTTAAAGGGTGGATGTGTCATCATAGGCTTAATTGCGAATCTGGGTCCAGGTGATTGCACCCTTGAAAGGATTTGCTGCGCCACTTGCTTGAAGCTGTTCATGTGGATTTGATTTTAGGTTTTCAGATTGTTGAAGTAACTTGTGAACACAGTCCTTAACTACCTTCCAGACATGGATTTTTACAACAATGTACCAAAGAACTACTTACAAGAGCTTCTAGAAAAGTTCCCATTGACTACAGGCGACACTGATGGAGCAATAAGGCGCGTGGATTTGAGTGATGAAGAGGGGGAGTATACTATCTATGAGCAAGAAGAGGAAGAGGAGGAGGAGGAGGAGGAGGAGGAGGAGGAGGGAGATTGAGCTTTTGGGTATGCGTTGCACAAATCATGAAGAGGACATCCGGCATAGAAATGCGCCAATGTCGTGTGACTCGTTGACGGCAAGATGCACTTCTCCTCCTCCCTCGTTGTTTTGTGGTTCACTACATGTTATGAAGGCCTCAGCCAAGAAAATTCGGAAACCAAACCTTTGAATGTGAGGGTAGATAGTCTAAAACCTTCCATTTTGAAAGCAATTTCGTCTTAACAATCCCAAAAACCTTAAAAGAGTTATGAGGAAAAACTTGTAATGTGTGGAATTGAAGGTTTCTATTTTGGGTTGCGATACGAAAAACGCTAGCTCACTTTATAGGAAAGGAGTTGTCCCAATTCCAGTGAGGTTGTTTAAAAACACAAAAGAAATGGAATGAATTTCAATTTTAAAGCTGAAGGCTAATTGG
Organism: Lygodium microphyllum; assembly: GCF_053477565.2. Lineage (NCBI taxonomy): Eukaryota > Viridiplantae > Streptophyta > Polypodiopsida > Schizaeales > Lygodiaceae > Lygodium > Lygodium microphyllum. Next base: position 17,018,938 of record NC_141153.1, on the reverse strand, counting down.
CATTTTATGTATCTAATAACCCCTCTATAATTCGTATTGAGTTAAAACTAAAGTTTCATGATAAGTGCACATACTTTTAGTGAATATGTCATATGTTAAGGTCCTTATAGTTTGGTTCATTATTATTGGTAATTAATTTCACCAAGAAGAATTGTGGTTTACTCCATGATGTGTGTGTGTGTGGGCACATTTGAGTTGTGAGGTTGTATGTAATGTGGAGGAATATCTCGGATGTAATAGCTATCATACTTTGCATATGTGTGTGAATGGCATTTTTTGTATGATTCTCCATGAGATGAGTGAACAACGATATTTGCTCTTTTACCAATTGTTGACATGTCACGTTTCTACTGAACAAAACTGATATTATATATTGATACGATCTGTTGACATCTTTAGTAAGAACGACCTCACATCTTTAGTCTAAACAATCTCAACTTTGCTCAACATTTGCATATTCTTCACCATCCAAAGACTCTTTCAATATGATGGACCCCTATTATTTTAACAACCAAATTGCTCATGACCTAGCCTAGGTTGGCTCCCTCCAAGTTTACAATGTAGAGCATAGACACCCTTCTCACAAAACCCCCTAGATCTGAATTGGAACTTTCAAGTTTCTCCTAAACCTTAAGATAAGAAGTCTCCCATCCCATGTTTTTATGACCTAGTCATTAGAGATGACAATACTTATTGTTTATTTGTTATTGCATGCATAAACTTGCTCAAACCTTGCCTTCCATATGTAAATTTGTAAGAGGTGAAGTCTCCAAACTTTGCTACAATTGAGGTATCCTTGGATTCAACACTTTTCTTCCATGGAGAGAGTTCTCAAAGGTCAAATATTAAATAGCCTTGGGGTATCTAGCTTTTCCATACCCTATTTGTATATTCAAATACACAAACTCTTTTACATGGATAACCATTACCCATGCTTGTATTTTTCTCCTATCATCATGGTCAATGTTTTCTTAGTGTTATCCATTTTGGTTAATTGATCTTTAGAATTGCTTAATCAATGTCCTCAAAGCTATTGACAAAATCTACAACCTAATGGAAGCTTTATAGTTTTTTACCAATTTCAACAAGAAAGTTGAATACATAAATGCAGTTTATATATTGTTCAAGTAGCCTTTGATTTTCATCAATTTTTATTTGATTTTTGTTATGGTAGCATTGATGGGGTTATTAAGAGAGACATCAAAGGTATCCCTATGGGGATCCTTGTGTTCACCACTATGGTGTAATTTATTTTTATTGCATCATGCAATAAGATTGTAAGGTCTTTTAGACTTCCAGATGCAGAATTGGTTTTCTTTTGACATTATTGAAGATTTATGCTTCATAAATACTCGTGGTCTTGCATGTCCTAGATAAATGTGGCAGACAATGCTTTTTGGATTTTACATGATAAGCTTATTGATATTAAATAAGCATG